>NC_052489.1:1407776-1546758 GCF_009730915.1 Dioscorea cayenensis subsp. rotundata
AGTGCCACCCAAGCATCTTATTAATCTGCAATAGTTAGTGGAACAGATGCGGAGCATGATAATGCATATCAAATGTTGGGCAGGCAATTTCCATTCTCTAAACATTCAATATATGTTTGGAATGCACATGCGATAATTCAAATATATTATGTATGTTGTTGATGAACAAGGGAATGCTCCCAGCCTCTGGACTTTCTTAGGCAGACAATGGTATTCTCACTGCCATTCGTTGGAGCAGCCATTGTCTTTGAGGATCAGGATCAACAAAGGAATGCGCCAGAAATTGTTCGGCTTCCTCATCCATCAATTCCCGAGCCCATGAAACTCGATCCGAAGGTCGACTACCTGGTCCCGAGCATCTGCCAAGACATAAAAGAAGAGATCCAACTCAAAACAACCAAACATTTTGTAAGAAAGTTCTATGAAAACAAACTCCAAAGCAAGCCTAAACTTGTGTTTAACAATGATGCAGAACATGAAGATTCCGGCCAGATGATTCGACTGCCTATCAATTGGAAATCACTAAATATTAAGTCGAAACTTATATGTTTAACATACCTGTACTCATAAAAACATGCAGTTCTTTCATTATCGCATTTGTCCCAGTTATTCCACCCAGCAGGTTTGATGCATGCATCCATCCAAGAGAATGCAAACACCACCCGGCCAAAAGGACCCCATGGCCGCCCAAGATACGAATATGAAGTGTTTCCATTCCCAGTGATCACACATCTGCAATTAGCTGATAGATTCAGAACCAAGTGAAGAGAATCAAACATGCACATAAAATGAAAATTTAAATACAAAAATATCTAAACAAGCAAAAGTGAGAAGGGGAGAAAATTGGCATAACATGCTTGGATTGAAGCTCAAGTATACCACTTATAGGCTATATAAGCGGGTACATGAAAGTATTCTCTTTAGATTACCATATACAGTGTAAGCAATCACAGACACGGAAAAATAACCACCGTTTCAGACTATAGAGTGATTCATAACATATTTGTCTACATCAAATCCCTATAACATATCAAAAGAGATGATAGCTGAGGGCAAACATCTACCACATGAACCCTGCCTGAAGAGATAGGTTATTCTTGTTTCTAGAAAGCTGTTTTTAACATTTAACATTATACGGTGCCGCATTCCAAGCCAACATAACTTTGAGCAAGGCAAGGCCTTACGCCAAACACCAACCCATCAATCTCCAAGTCAAACTTTCAATGTGATCAATCCCCTCAAAAAATCCTTTCTAAACAACAGATGGATTACCAAAACAGTTTTCATACATAACATACCCTAACAGAGTTTATCATACAACACTACAACATGAAATCATGGAAAAGTGATGTGCCACATGAATAATATTGAAAATTAGAAGAAAAACAAAGCAGAAAAGATGAGAAATGATCAAGAAATGAGCTAGGGACAAACATGTTATGAGACAAACCTTAAGAAAACATAACCAGTTGTCTCCTGAGAAGATTTTCTACTGTGCGCAGTTATAAATCCAGGTGACTTGCAGTGAATATGGCAGTGCTCTAGAAGAGCAGTAGCATTCCCAAAAATGAAGTCCACACTACCTTCAATATAGCAATCTCTCAAATATTGCTTCCCGTGATGCAAATACAAGGTGTCCTGCAAAACATTCATTTTAGAATCAAAATAAAATATTGAAACAGAAAAAAGAGGCACATGGGCTGATGCATACATTAGCAATGCTCATTTTATTGAATTCATAAACAGATAAAACAGGAAGCTTCTTAATCTACACATAAATGTTTATATGGCTAGCGTCTTGTTATAGAGTTTCATTACAATAAGTGAAGTCTACAGAATATATTGAGTTACTAGAATGGCTGGTTCTGTACCAAAATTGCCTAGTCCATACAAATTGCTTGGAAACTGCTACCATATAAGACGATAAGTGCAAAATTGATGTGAGTGTTCAATCAGATTGGAAGGCCAATAGAATCATCAGAGGAGAATTGTTACTAGCAAGCTCCTCTATGAGATATAGTCCTGTTATAGAATATGGCATGGTTTCTAGAACATAGCAATTGGAATTTGCAAACATGCACAAACTTCCCAGGCATCCTGAAATTAGCAAACTTTTGACTGGAAGATGGCCATCCACATGAAAGATACAATAGCAATAACTAGAATTAGAATGAAAACCTGAAAATGGTTTTACCTGAGGTGGAATTTAACTATTGAAGCAGCAGCTCAATAACAACATCATCATAACAAAAGCAACTATTTCAAATAACAAGATAAAGATAGAATGTCAAAAGCAGATGTAACAAAAATTGACACCCATGTGGTCTCAGTGCCCAATACCAAATAACCAACTCCACAAAAGTCTCCAAAATAAATAGGTAAACGAATCTTATTAAGGCCAAAATGAGAGTTGCCTCAACTGTACAGGTTCCTCAGATTTCATAGTTGTGAGATAACTGACCCACTATTAAGCTTTCAGGAAACATGAAAAATAAGTACTGCATCAAGAACAAAAGAAATAATAACAAAAGTGTTGTTAATTCCCTTTTTTGAACAAAAATGATGAATTGATGAAATAAATATCTTCAGTTAAGGGGGATGATGAAATATCTTAACAAAAAAAATATTTTTTAAAAAAGAAAAATCATTGTCAATAAGGAAATAACCCACAGCATTGGTTAAAAGCACAACCACCACATTAAGAAAATAACCCACTTCATAGTTGTCAATTTGGATACAATACATCCATAAGTAGGTGAGCTCTTCTGCGCTTTTTGTAATTTCTAGCAATAACAGGCTTGTATCCTCAGATTCCAACTGTACCAGTGTGCCATATCTCCGACGTGGAATGATGGAATTTGTACTTGTCTTAATATTTGGAAATTATGCTTATATTTATCATAGATGCCCACTAAACCTTGTTCTTACAAGAATAAAAAAGCTATTCACCTAGCAAGGAGATATTTTTTAGGTCAATTGAGAGATAGTATAGAAACTTTGAAGAGCTATTGTGCTATCTTATGAAAAAATGTGGCATGGTCGTAGAAGGTAAACTGGATGAAGTGAATGAGTTGATAGGTGACCCCTACAGGTATAGAGCTCACCTCCCACAAAGTCAATCAGCTTTATGAAATGAAAAATAAAATAAAAGAACAAGTGGAGCGGCATAGCACCTGCCAACTCAGGAACCTGCAATTATAGAAGGCACTTCGATCAGCTGTCACTCTGATTGCCACAGCTTGGCCAGCACCCTGGGGAGAATAATTAATTGTGGAAGAGGTAGGTAAGCATAGGAAATTGTCTAGCGAGATGGTAAGAAGTAGCATCTACCTGAGGTGCGGAATTCTCAAAAGTGATATTCTCAGCAATGAAATCCTCACCCTCGACTATGGTAGATCCACAACCAAAGGTTCCCGTGCCAATCACACGAGGCAGCTGCAAATTCAATAACTGATTTTGGCTGGTTGCATAGCAAGAGATAATGAGAAATGGGAAATAAAAGTTACCTGGTGGTGTTGGATGCGTGATGCAATATTGTCCCAGGAGATGATGGTGGTCTCAGGGCAGGAGGCTGCAAGTGTGATCAAGTTCTTAGTCTTTGGTACATAGACAGCTTCTTTGTACTTGCCTGGGGCCACGCGTATTATTGTCCGGATGCGGTTGCCTAGAGGCACTGCATCAATCGCCTCCTGAACAGTCCTGTATTCACAACTGCAATCTGCTGATACCCTTAGAATCCGAACAGTTGCCATACTTGATTTTACGAATGCCTATTTGAACCAAATGATCAGTATCCACTCAAATTAGTTGTGGACATCCTGCGGGCAGGATTATAATGAATTGCATTTACACACCCAAAAAAATCACTAACAGGCTGTGGAGACTCACAACCCTCACCCCAGCCCCAAGTGTATGCTACACTGGTATAAACCATAAAGCCTGTCTGGACAAACTATTATATTAATTTAAGGATCTCTCTTTTCCACTCCCACATAAAACCACTACTATATTAAATTACAAATATTGTAATACCATCAAGCTGTTGACATATCTCCAGAATGACAAACACCACTTCTAGACCATTATCATATCTTACTACAGCTGCTATTACATAGCCATTAATATAATGATGCTAATTCTACAGAGAAAACCAGTGTGACAGTTGCAACACAATCAAAACTGCTAACTTTATTATGTAATTACAATCGATTTATTACTAACTGCCGCTGCAGCAACATTTTACTGAAAGACAGTATAGCAGCTAAAGCTTTACAAGTATAATAAAACAATTAATTTATGAAGCCCAATTAGCCAATCTGGACCAGATTAGTAACATAATTAGTAGTCCTGTTTCTTTCTTTTTCCAAAGCAAAAATGAACACATTGAGATAAATGATTGAATGTGACTAACAACTCAAGTTTGAAGGTAAAAACTTGTAAAAGTTTTCTTTTTTCAATAGAATCACATAGATCATTGCAACCACGTCTGAAGCGTTAGATAGAAAAGAGAAGCATTGATCAAAACTACCAGAGCAGGAAATGTAATGAATTATGATCTTTCCCAAAGGTGAATGTCAGTAACTCCTAACAGCACTTACAACAGTATTTGGATGGATTGTGAATGCTCTCCTGCTACAAATTAGATGCTGAAACTAACATTTGTGCACTGATGAAAATTCAACAGACTGTGACCAAGATCGCCAGAAGGAATTACAGGAAATTATTCAATTCTTTCACTTTGCCAGCATCAATCTGGAGCACAACTCCAAAATCTCACACCTTTTAAACAAAATCGAACTAGCCAAAACTAAACACACGCCAAAAAACACCCAAAAAAATACAACAACAAAAGGGAATCGCAATCTATGGATTTGCTAAACTGTTCAGGGAGAGAAGAAACACAAATCACTCACCGAAATCGAGCGAAGTTTCAATGGAAACTAGATGATGAGGAAGGCGAAGAAGGAATCTAGTTTTTATCACCTCAAGCTCTCATCGGGAATCGTGGAAAATCGGTGGTTCGATTAACCAAAGCTTTGCCCGCAGGTTCCTTCCTTTTTCTTTTCTTTTTTTTTAAACTTTTTTCAAAAAATCTCTTAATAGTTATTAGTTAATACTCACATTTAATTAGGAGGCATTAGCATATGAACCTCTCAAAAGTTTAAAATTGGTTTAATTTTTAAAACAGTCCCTCTGCTTTGTGCGCACATATGTGTTCTTTTGGTTCATCTAGTTCAATTTATATCTTTGGTATCTTTTTATTATTATAATTGAAAAATTTTTTTGAGTTAATTTAATTTTTAACACATTTTTTATTATATATAAACTTCAATTTGAATCAAAATAATTACTCAACGTCAATTTTAGTTTATAGGTGATTACCCGATATATTTTTACCAATTTTTTATAATATAAATGCTAAAAATTTTCAGTTAATATATGCATGACACACTGCTCGTTCAATTGACAATTTCATTTCAAATATTAATAGAAATTTATAACATCAGATTATCAAAAATATAGATCAAAATATATCGGGTGACTATTCAGTGAAACAAAATTAAAATTAGATAATCATTTTGATTTAAATTAAAGTCTGAACCCAAAAATAAAATCGGGTCATAGTTTGGTACTCTATCAAAAAAATTTACCCAAAAAATCTTAATCCAAATATAGATCGATGTTTTTTTCCCGTAAATTAATTAATTAATACTAATGTGATATTGTTTATGTTTGAAAATATATTTAAAATTTTTTTAATAAAAAATATATTAAAATAATAAAAACAGGTTAGAATTTTTTGTTTGAATCCAAGGTCTGTTCATCCAACGCTCATTTCTATTGAAGAAGATAAAACTTAATTCACTCTCCTAATTCACCACAAGCCATCGTGACTTTCATCCCCTTAGAAGTAATAATAGGGCATTTGAAATGTTGTACATTAGAATGAATCAATTAGTGTAGAACGCTTAAAATATAATAAGTTTTGGTTTTATTGGACGCGGCATTAGTTATAGGTTTGCGTTTATTATTTCGGGCTTGCCTTCTGAACTAATGCTGCCAAGTGAGGGGCACAAAAAACTTTTTTTTTTTAAATAATAAGTGATAAATATTTTTTTTTTTATTAATATAAACAGTATCAACCTGGATGTACATTGTATATACAGTATAAAAAATATAAAATCATGGATAAATAATGTATGAACAGTACTACCGGAGGAGGATTTAAACCCATAACCTTCTTTTTTACCCTTTAAGGGGTTGTTTGGTTCGTGGTAATGACATATTACCATGTAGCGAGATTACCATGGTGATATGAGTGATAATGTTATATGGTTGGGAATATTGCGGTAATTTAATATAACCATGTTTAGTTGGGAACTCTTATTTTTGGGAATAGTTCATTATCGTGTTTGGTTGTCATGATAATCAATTTGTTAAAATATAAAAAGTTATAAAATTACAATGGTAATCCAAGATAGACACCAAATTTGGTGGTAATAGGATTACCACTTCCTTGGTAATATTTATAAATTGGTAATATGATATTACCATCTACATTATTACAGGTGCAATGCCAAACGTGATAATATTTTCAGATTATCATGTAACACGTGATAATTTTTCTATATTATCGCGAACCAAACAACCCTTTAGTGTCATATCATTGAGCTATCCAATAGTTGACATTTGATGTTCGATTTACAACACGTATACACAACTTTTGACTACTTTTGCATATATTTTTGAAAAATAAAATAAAATAAAATAAAAGAAAAATAAAAGAAAAAAAAAGAAAAGAAAGGGAAACAAACAAAATTGCATACCTCCATGAACCAACAAGAAAGGCCCATCACTTAATAGAGAATAGTAGATAGATCATACATCTCCAGGAGAGTTTGCCCCTTAGCGCACATGAGGAAGCTCTCTTCAGGTCTACATAATCAATGTATAAAAACGGCAACATATGAACTACCAGTCTACAAATACCAAAAATAATTTTAAACGCGATTATTAAAAGAAACAAATTTATTTAAATAAATAAAACATTCTCTACCCTGGTGGATTTCCAATGCACACCAAACCATACCTCAAATGGATATCTGCATATTTAAAATAAAAAAATAATAATAAAAAAATTTGAAAAAAAGCAGTCACGGGGCCATTGCCTCCTCCTTCCATGGTATGTCAGTTTACTCCAAAATTCAATATTTTTCCATTAATTTATTATTATAATTATATATAATTATATAAATATATATATATATAATATGTAAAAATTGTTTCTCCTTCCTGATCATCAAGACCCATCCACATTAATTCACTTTGAAAAAAACCAGTGCTCATAGTCTAGCGAAAGATAAAGAAGAAAGAAGGGATCATTCTCTCGTGCAAATCGAGGAGGAGAGAGGAAAAAGAGGGAATTTTGGAGCAATTGGGGCTTCTGATCTTCTCTCCAGATCAAGCAGAGACGAAATCTGTAGAGAGATTTTGATAGATTTGTGTTTTTGATGATCGTTCAATTCATAGAGGAAGAGGAGAGGACGCTGGGGGATGAAAGCTTTGTGGTGGTGCAGTCATGAAGGCGTAGCTGAAGCTGGGGCTGACGACGGTGGCCGGAGCAAGTGCGCAGAAGGTGGTCGGGGCGGCGTTGTCAATGCCGCCCCAGAGGGCGCGGTTGCAGACGTGGTTCACAAGGGTTTGCTCCTGCGTCATTGTTTGGGCGTGCGTTGCGCAGGTGTTCGCCCTAGGTCCCATCTGGTTCAGCCCTCGCATCTTCGCTCCCTCGAGGAACCGCTTCTTCTTCTTTGGTAGCTCTTGGTTTCCGAACTTCTCGCTCAGATCTGATTCCCTTTCTCTGCCGCCGCCTCTGTCTCGTCTGCCTTCCAGTATGTATATGGTTTTCCCCCAACTGTTGCTTTTTCTTTGGAGGACTTCTACTCTGTTGTTTCAATGAAAAAAATTCAACCTTTTTTATTGGGATCTTTGTTGGGAGGTAGTATAGTCAGAGGGAGTAATGGTGAGTGATTTATTTTTATACCATATAAGATTCTGAGAATTTTGGAAGGATGTTTAGTTTTATATTCAAGGTTGGTATCACAAAGATCTAAGTTGCTCAATGCGGTAGATAATGAAAAATGTTAACTTTAGTTTCTTAAACTGTACCGAATTTATCATTGATTAGTAAGTGTAAGGAATTCTTGAATGTAGAGTTGAAAAGAGAGCTTCCTAGGCTTCTAGTAGTCATATTCTAGAAGGGGTGTATCATAATTCAGGCTTATATAAGAAGACTGTTCGGGCTTGAGAATTCACTTTCTGATCTTTCATATTGCAAACTCAAAGTGAATAAAATTGGAATATCATTACTGTATTGAAACTGTAATAAAAGATTTGATCATTGAGTTTTTTACTTTTATTCTATAAATCCTTTCATTAAACTTGACTTGTGACCATGAAGTTAGTAATTTTGGCTGTTTATAATGATTGTTATTGCAGGAATTTATAAGAGTAATGGTTATCTCAAAGTTTCTTGCAATGGAGGCCTGAATCAAATGCGTTCTGCTGTGTGTAAATTCTTTCCTGGATAATTTTTGTCTGATTTACTGGATGTTTTCTTCTTGTGACCTCATTTTATTTTCTCTGGTAATCAATTTTTTAGATTTGTGATATGGTGACTGTTGCCCATTGGTTAAACCTCACATTGGTTATTCCCAGAGCTCGATAAAACATCGTTTTGGGCAGATCCAAGGTAGTTGATGCATTTCGAAGGTCCTATTACCTGTCCTCTTTTATCATCTTTGCCTTGGAAGTGAAATTTCTATCTGTTTGAAATATTTGTGCAGCAATTTTGATGATATATTTGATGTGAGGCATTTCATTGAGTCTTTAAGAGGTGAAGTTCATATAATTCAAAGGCTACCCAAGAAATTTTCTAGAAATGCATCAAATGATACACTGACAATGCCTCCGAAAAGCTGGTCTGATGAGAAATATTACTTGCATCAGGTTAGACCCTTTGCCTAAAAGGATAGCCATCTACAGTACAATAGCTGCAGTGTTTAATCTTTTGGTTTGTGTTTTTTCACTATATTCACACAGTATAGAATCACTCCTTTGAGTCAATTTGTTCTATCTCGATACTTCTGCTGTCAAATGATCTTTCATTCCCATTTTCTGTTTGGCTAGATTCTGCCACTTTTCAAGAAATTCAAGGTGATACATTTCAACAAGACTGATGCACGTCTGGCTAATAATGGTCTACCTATCGAGCTTCAAAAGCTTAGATGTCGTGTTAACTATCAGGCACTAAAGTTCACTCCTCAAATTGAGGCTTTAGGGAAAAAATTGATCAATATTCTTCGAGGAAGAGGAACTTTTGTGGCTTTGCATTTGAGGTATGAGATGGACATGCTTTCATTCTCAGGTTGCACTCATGGTTGCACTAAGGAAGAAGCTGAGGAGCTTAGAAGGATGAGGTTTGTATCCAAACCCTTTTTAAATTGCTGTATCACTATATATGTAATATTGGAATTTTGTTTTCCTATCATTTGCGTAAATCAATTAGTTCATAACGTTATTATTAGGTTTCATGTGAATAAGAAGAAAGACATATTAATTTATTATATGAAACAAAATTATAGCTCAGGTACTTGTGTTGGACAGGTGCATACGCATGAATGATATGATGATCAGATTAAATTCTTCCTTTTTTTTTATTTTTATTTTTACTGATCTCTCGTATTCATATTTCCATTAATGGAGAGAAGTCATAAATGTTAGTCAGTTTCTCGATATTTCCTTCTTTTCCCTCTTTAGAAAGTGTATAGTATCTGCTAGATCATGACCTCATCCCCATATTTGGATCACAGACCTGTCCAACATAAATGATCATCAATTGACCATGCATGTGACTAATAACCATTTATAGTGTCATGAGCTCTCCCTCAGTCACTGTTGATCTATGAACAACTTTTATATGCAGAATCTTTCTATAGCTTTATTAAGACGAGGATAATTGGTGGTCCTGTTTCATGTTTTTTTTAGTATTTCTCCATTTTACAATGAACATGAGAGAGCATTTTTTTTTAAAAATAATTTTTCCATTTACTCATGACTTTAGGCCAAAGGAATTGTATATTGTGCAGATAGCAAAGGATTGATTTCATACATGCTATATCTGATAACAAATTATGATGTTTGATCTTTGCTTGTTGGAAAACACATCAATATTCTCTTGTCAATAGTCTCACGCACCTTACACAATTTAGATATGCTCACCAATGGTGGAAGGAGAAAGAGATAGACTCTGAAGACAAGAGATTGAAAGGCCTGTGCCCTCTGACACCGGAGGAAACCACTCTTGTTTTGCGAGCCTTGGGTTTTGATAGTGGTACTCAAATCTACATTGCTTCCGGTGAGACATATGGCAGTGCTCGGAGGCTCTCAGCATTGCAAGCTGCATTTCCTAGACTTGTAAGAATTAGCCTGAGCTATGCTACTATGGCTTCAAAATTTATATCTTGCTTAGTTCCTGAGACAGTCTATCTTGTGAATTGGATTTTCTTTTGATCACTATTTGTCTATATCTTAATTTTCACAATCCTGTAATGCTTTGGTGATTTAATTACATTATGGTACTGCTGTTTCACTTGTGTGTTATGCTTTATAAATTTATGAATATCTTCACTGAAATGAATAATAGGCACAATTCATGATTTTTAGGTTCGCAAGGAGAAGCTACTAGACCATGAAGATCTGAAGCAATTCCAGAACCATTCCTCACAAATGGCTGCTTTAGATTACATGGTTTCTATAGCCAGTGATATTTTTATTCCCACCTTCAATGGGAATATGGCCAAAGTTGTCGAAGGCCATCGCAGGTTCAGTTCAAACGAAATCCTTGCACATTTACTTCATTAACAAATCAACAAGTATCACCATGTCTCTAATTTTCTATCTGGTTTTTCTGCAGGTATCTTGGTTTCCGGAGAAGTATATTGCTGGATCGGAGAAAATTAGTGGAGCTTCTTGATATGCATGAAAACAAAACACTCTCTTGGGATGGTTTTGTTAAAGCTGTTCGTCTTGCACATGAAAGCACGCTCGGACAACCAGCCTGCAGGAAACTAGTTCCAGACAAGCCGAAAGAAGAGGATTTTTTTTATGCTAACCCTCATGAGTGTCTCAAGAATGCAATAGAGTGTCATTAACCCGTAAACTCGTATTTCTGTTCTTGATCAGGGAGTTGTGCTTTGTATGCCTTCCCGGTTACATGTAATACAATGGCAGTAAAAGAAATGACTGCTGTTGCTCCTGCTACATGTAATTTTCTTTTTCGAAGATGTCAATCTTTACTTGATGCTCATGTAATATCATCATATTAATTGTTTTATTTGTTATACCACTTGAATCAGCTGTGTACATTGTTTTTTGCCACTTGAATCAGCAGTTCTTGTTGCTAAAATGCATCTCCTGTTTGGAGGCTGTTTTAGATTGTAAATTTTCAAATGTACCCTTATAAAAATTGTATTTCTGCCTAACCCTTGTGAGAACAGCAAAATCTTTGAATAGATATTGTTGACCTTGGCTCTCTAATTTCATTGTCAAAATAAAATATAACAAAGTTGTTTGTTGATCAAAAGGATATAAACATAAATATTGTTGTTTTGAGGGGTTTGGACATATTTACACAGATACATGCTTTTATTAATGTGTCTATAAATTAATTTATTTATTTCTATTTGTGCTAATGTTCAATCTTTGAATAAAAAGACATTTTTAATCACCTCATAAGATAAAAGATTGGTGTTTGCATATATTTATAGGTTAATAAAGTCCATCATCAAATTACATTAAAAAAAAAAAGAAGAGAAGATAGTTCTTTATATTTAAATACCCTCAAGATAATTCCTTTGATGTATAATTAATAATTATAATTAATTCAAAGCCAAAGATTGATCCTTCAACTATATCTAAATATTTATTTTTGGTTTTCCAATAAAAAAATCACTTTAGTAAAGTTTTTATTTATACAAATATATTTATGATATATGGAGGAAACTCCACGGAAATAATTTGTGTAATTTGATATTTTTTCAGGGTTATCTATGCATATATACCTTGAATAAGTCGGTTGGATCTGAATCAAAGAGCTGTTATCGGGCCGGGTCGTATTTGACCCGTTTCGAAGCCAGGCCCATTAAAAATCACTCAATCCTCTCCTTCTTCGGTGTTTCTCACTTCTTTGGCCGTAAACCCTAGACCTCGATCTCTTCGAAGAAGAAGAAGAAGAAGAGGAGGAGGAGCAGCAGCGATGTACCTATATAGCCTGACGCTGCAGCAGGCGACGGGCATCGTGTGCGCCACCAACGGCAACTTCATCGGCGGCAAGACCCAAGAGATCATCGTCGCCCGAGGCAAAACCCTTGATCTCCTCCGCCCTGACGATGCCGGCAAGATCCAGACCATTCACTCCGTCGAAGTCTTCGGCGTCATCCGCTCCCTCGCCCAGTTCCGCCTTACTGGCTCCCAGAAAGACTACATCGTCGTCGGCACCGATTCCGGCCGCATCGTCATCCTCGAGTACAGCAAGGACCGCAACTGCTTCGATAAAGTCCACCAGGAGACCTTCGGGAAGTCTGGCTGCCGCCGCATCGTTCCTGGCCAGTATCTCGCCGTCGACCCCAAGGGCCGCGCTGTTATGATCGCTGCTTGCGAGAAACAAAAGCTCGTGTACGTTCTCAATCGCGACACCGTTGCCCGCCTCACCATCTCTTCCCCTCTCGAAGCTCACAAGTCCCACACCATCACCTACTCCATTACCGGCGTTGATTGTGGCTTTGACAACCCTATCTTCGCGGCCATCGAGCTTGACTACTCCGAAGCGGACCAGGATCCCACCGGCAAGGCCGCTCTCTATGCCCAGAAGCATCTCACCTTCTACGAGCTCGACCTCGGCCTCAATCACGTCTCCCGGAAGTGGACTGAACCTATTGATAACGGGGCTAATCTCCTTGTCACCGTCCCCGGCGGCGGCGATGGGCCCAGTGGCGTCCTTGTTTGCGCTGAGAACTTTGTCATCTATAAGAACCATGGTCACCCGGATGTGCGTGCTGTCATTCCCCGGAGAGCTGACCTCCATACTGACCGTGGTGTCCTGATTGTCTCTGCTGCAATGCACCGGCAGAAGTCCATGTTCTTTTTCCTCCTTCAGACTGAATATGGCGACATCTTCAAGGCCACTCTTGAACATGATGGTGATCGGGTTTCTGAGCTCAAGATCAAGTATTTCGACACCATCCCAGTGACATCTGCAATGTGTGTTCTCAAGACTGGTTTCCTTTTTGCTGCGTCAGAGTTTGGGAACCATGCGCTGTATCAGTTTCGTGCCATTGGAGATGGGGATGATGTGGAGGCATCCTCTGCCACTTTGATGGAGACTGAAGAGGGCTTCCAGCCACTATTCTTCCAGCCCCGTGGGCTTAAGAACTTGGTGAGGATTGATCAGATAGAGAGCCTGATGTCAATCATGGATATGAGGGTTGCCAACCTGTTTGAAGAGGAGACACCCCAAATATTCACTCTTTGTGGCAGAGGGCCTCGCTCATCCCTTCGAATTTTGAGGCCTGGGCTGGCAATCAGTGAGATGGCTGTCTCACAACTCCCTGGTGTGCCCAATGCAGTCTGGACTGTGAAGAAGAATGTGAATGATGAGTTTGATGCCTACATTGTTGTGTCCTTCGCCAATGCTACGCTTGTGCTATCTATTGGTGAGACGGTGGAGGAAGTCAGTGATAGCGGTTTCCTTGATACTACACCTTCATTAGCAGTTTCTTTGCTTGGTGATGATTCTCTTATGCAGGTGCATCCCAACGGAATAAGGCATATAAGAGAGGATGGGCGTATAAATGAGTGGAAGACACCTGGAAAGAAGACCATTGTTAAGGTTGGGTCCAACAGGCTTCAAGTCGTGATTGCTCTGAGTGGTGGTGAGCTTATTTACTTCGAAATGGATATGACAGGTCAACTGATGGAGGTGGAGAAGCATGAGATGCCAGGAGATGTAGCTTGTTTAGATATTGCGCCTGTTCCTGAAGGGAGGCAGAGATCTCGCTTCCTTGCTGTTGGTTCTTATGACAACACAATTCGGATTTTGTCATTGGACCCTGATGACTGTATGCAGATATTGAGTGTGCAGAGTGTTTCCTCACCTCCCGAGTCCCTGCTGTTGCTGGAAGTGCAGGCTTCTGTAGGTGGAGAGGATGGTGCGGATCATCCTGCAAGTGTGTTTCTAAATGCTGGCTTGCAGAATGGTGTTCTCTTCAGGACGGTTGTAGATATGGTTACTGGTCAGCTTTCAGATACTCGTTCTAGGTTCTTGGGTCTGAGAGCTCCCAAGCTCTTCTCAGCTATTGTGAGGGGTCGGAGGGCAATGCTTTGCTTGTCAAGTCGTCCTTGGCTTGGTTATATTCATCAAGGGCATTTCTTGTTAACACCTCTCTCCTATGAAACACTTGAATATGCTGCATCATTTTCATCAGATCAGTGTGCTGAAGGTGTGGTTGCTGTTGCTGGAGATGCTTTGAGGGTTTTCACAATTGAGCGGTTGGGGGAGACATTCAACGAAACTGCCATTCCCCTAAGATATACTCCCCGCAAGTTTGTACTTCAGCCAAAACGGAAACTTTTAGTCATTGTTGAGAGTGATCATGGAGCATTCACTGCAGAAGAGCGAGAAGCTGCTAGGAAGGAGTGCCTAGAAGCTGCTGGTATGGGGGAGAATGGAAATCCCAATAATGTTGACCAGATGGAGAATGGTGGAGGTGGTGGTGATGAGGAGGAAAATGAAGACACACTTTCTGATGAGCAATATGGCTACCCAAAGGCAGAGTCAAACAAATGGGCTTCTTGCATCAGAATTCTCGATCCTAGGACAGGGAATACAACCTGTCTTTTGGAGCTGCAGGATAATGAGGCTGCCTTTAGTGTGTGTACTGTGAATTTCCATGATAAGGAGCATGGCACTCTCTTGGCTGTTGGCACGGCAAAGGGGTTGCAGTTCTGGCCTAAGAGGAGCTTGACTGCTGGATTCATTCACATATATAGGTTTGTGGAAGAAGGAAAATCTCTCGAGTTGCTGCATAAGACCCAAGTAGAAGGTGTCCCTCTTGCACTTTGCCAGTTTCAAGGGAGGCTGCTTGCAGGGATTGGATCGGTGCTTAGGTTGTATGATCTAGGGAAGAGAAGACTTCTGAGGAAATGTGAAAACAAGCTTTTCCCCAATACCATCATGTCAATTCATACCTACCGGGACAGGATTTATGTTGGCGACATCCAAGAGGTATGGTATTCCTTGCCTTTCATTATGCATGCTTTACTTTCAGAAATTTGAATGCTATGCATCTGTAGATTTTCATTTTTATATGGTATAAGATTAACAATTTGAATTACATCATATGACTCATCATTAACCTACTTGTTTGCCATACATTCTTCTAACATATTTTGATGTTTTAAGTTTCTGGTGTAGTCATGACTTAATGAACACACTTGGTTAAGAGAAGCAAGCTTGCTGGAATCTTTACACATCATTAATATGATAATATGTAGTTGAAGCAAACAGATTTTATCAGTAGTTCTCCTGATCATTGTGAGGGGCCTCTGTACACATCCATTCTCTAACAATTTCATTTTAGATTGCTCTTTCTTCTAATTCTATGTTTTCATAACCCACTTAAATAAATTTTACATCATGCTACTTATTTGATTAGTGCCACTCCATTTGGTACTTGTCTATGTCAAAGTCTACCTTACTGTGAAATGTGGCGGTGGTAAGTCTTTTTTCCCCTGTCAAATGATTTAAGATCTCCTATGTTGGTAAACTTCTGCTCGCAAATGCTTCCCATGTTCAAAATCGTCATAAACCTTTTTCCTATGCTTAAGGCACAATATTGTGTCTAAGGTCCACCACACAGTTTGAGGCTTCATGGTATGCCTTGCATAAATCATCATTAGAGCTTTTCATATGGCTCTGTTTTACCAATAGCATAGTACCTTATCGAAGTTCCAACTTGTCAGTTATAAAGCTTAATCCTGTTATTATTCAGTGAAATTTTAATACGTTTTAGCACTGAATATAAGTGATGTAGTGGTTGTTTCTTGTGGTTCATGGTGTATATTATGAGTACCAATTTTAAGAAATGGATCCAAAGAAAGTTGTGCCTTGTCATGTGCTGATGAATAGAGTAGCATGCAAAAGATAAACACACAAAATTTCTTAACCAGTTGTGTTCTATGAGCAAGGTGTAATATTTTCTGTTGATTTATACATCTGGATGTAGCATAGGCTCCATTTGTAGATTTTCATTGCCATTATCCTCTACTTTGGCTGGTAATGCCTATTTTTGGCTCCCGGTAGATACTCAGGAAATTGCTATCTAATGCCAATCTCAAGAAATATAGAAAAAGTGAAAAATCAAATGTGAGTTTCCTAGTAGTCCAGCTGCAAGCTCTTTGGATGTAAGGACATAGAAACTGGTAGTCATCTTCTCTGATATCAATTGCTTGTGTTCCACAATCACAAAAATTTGAGGATGAGAGAGCTGAAAGAGTGGTCATTCCCACTGATTGCTTGGCTTATATTAAGCAAGAATTGCTTTGATATTAACTACTACAACCATTTAGCAATAACATTAAACTACTTATTCTCTTCTTATTTTCCACAGTACATACTGACAACAAGTATTGCTCCGTTCTATATTTTTTATACAATTTTGAGGTATTCATGATGCTAATGACACTTGTTACTCATAGCTTGAATATTCTGTTTGAGTGTCTAGAGTAAAATTTTTTAAACACTTGTTAAATATGTGATTTGAATCTCTTCCACTCCATCTAATTTAATTGTCTTTCTTGATTATGGAAATCAGTTGTATATTGGTGTCATGCTTACCAAACTCTATGATCATGTGTTTCACATTCTGCATACCTTCCTATATTAGTAATTAATCATGTAAAATTTTGCTGTTATTTCAGTCATTCCACTACTGCAAGTATAGGCGGGATGAGAATCAACTGTATATCTTTGCTGACGACTCTGTCCCAAGATGGCTTACGGCATCACATCACATTGACTTTGATACCATGGCCGGGGCAGACAAGTTTGGTAATATTTACTTTGTCCGACTACCACAGGATGTGTCTGATGAAATAGAAGAGGACCCCACGGGTGGGAGGATCAAGTGGGAGCAGGGGAAGTTGAACGGTGCTCCCAACAAGGTCGAGGAGATCGTACAGTTCCATGTTGGCGATTTGGTGACCTGTCTTCAGAAAGCTTCACTGATACCAGGTGGGGGTGACTGCATTATTTATGGTACAGTGATGGGAAGTTTGGGGGCATTGCTTGCATTCACCTCAAGGGAAGATGTGGATTTTTTCTCTCATTTGGAGATGCACATGAGGCAAGAACATCCTCCTTTGTGTGGAAGAGATCACATGGCCTACAGATCTGCTTATTTTCCCGTGAAGGTAAATTATTTTTAACATCACTAACACACGGCTTATGAAATATTGATGCAAGCATGATTTCATATTTACTCTTTATGGATTGACCTAAGTTTCTGAATCATTAGATCTTCTGTTGATGATTTATAGTCGGAGGAAACCTTTTTATGATGATCACCTTTGTTCTTGCGTCATTGTAGTCTTTCTGGAAATAAAAAATTTAAGTGCCAATGTTATTGATGATTTGATTAGGATAAGTATTGCCATACAGTTTGATGAAAGTAGGTGAGATAGCTTGACAGTGTTGTGTTTTTAGCTCATAAATTAACAACTGGTTTTCTCTATGAATTTAAACCCTGTGACCTTTGAACATGATTCCAGGATTGAATTTGGAGATTGTGTGCTATTTTGCAGGATGTAATTGATGGTGATCTTTGCGAACAATATCCAACGCTTCCTCCTGATTTGCAGAGAAAGATCGCAGATGAACTGGATCGCACGCCAGGTGAAATCCTTAAGAAACTTGAAGATGTTAGAAATAAGATCATATGAGGTGGATTTTTTGGGATTAATTATGACAATTCAGAAGGTTTCCTTGTTTCTACTCATATGATGAACCTCTGGAGGAACACTAATTCTTAATGACATAGTGAATCGGATGGTTGGATGAGGCTGCATGTGTTTCTCATCTACGTACTAATTGTTGTAGTGGAGCTGCACCCTGTTTTTGGTTTGTGTTTGAACTTTTAAGGAAGGCATGGGAACTGGTCAGCAAATTTCATTTGGAGTAGCATCAACATGATAAGCCAAGAACTGTGTACTGGTGTGTGTTAGTAGTCTATTTATTTTTAAGATCGGATGTTTTATTTTTCCTATTGTATGTTCTAGATATAATTGCTGAAAATTAGTGTAATTAAACACGTTTTATACTTTTTAGTATCTTTCTTTCCATCTTTCTTTATTTTTGGTATCTTCTCTTATCAACACCAAACCCATTATCATGAATGGGTTCAACAAAGGTTGTTATTGTTCTGAAGTTATTAGTGGTATGCACAATGTGTAACCTAGAGTAATAGTGCGTAAATCATAATTTTGTTTTTGACCTAATTAAATTTATTTTTTTTAAAAGAAATTAAAATTTTAATTTCCTCATTAATAATGATTATTTACTAATATATATTATCTAATATCTTTATTTGTAATTAAATCTTGTACATGCTTAAAAATAAGAATGAAAAAAAAGTATTCATAACCAAAGAGAATTTTCCGAGGTAATAAGAGTTCGTTGATAAAATGGTGAATGGCACACAACGGTAGTTCCATAGATTCCAAGCATAGGAAAAAGAACGCAAAAAATAACTAGAAGCTAACACATTAAGAGTCAACCAAATAGATTTCTTTGACAGCAATATATGTCCACTTAAAAAATCCCCTAAAACCCTCACGATTACCATTAAAACTACAAACGAAATAGGGTCGATTGAGTAATGATGTCACTTTTATCAACCCATTTTGGCCTTAGAAAAGTCCATCTCCGGATGCTGCAAAAAATAAACAAAGACATTGATAAAAAATCTGAAAGAAAAGGCATAACAGCTGAGGGAAGCTTATTCACCTGTGCCATGAATTTCTTCATAATTTCTTGCTTCTGCATCTCATCACTGCTTGGGAGCCCCATGGATTTCTGTCTCTGGTCAAACTGGAAATGCACATCAATGAAAGGCATTAGTCAATAGAAACAGAAAATAGAACAGTAACATTTCCACAGGGAAAAAAAACACTGGACTTGCATGCATTGTGAACATAAAGGTCTAAAAATAGTTTAGCACAAGAGCACAAAATAGCATGACATTGATTGATGAGTAAGGATGGTATGAGATGATATGTGAGTGTACGTACATAGTAAAATCAATGATCTATACTAAAACGGAAAAAGAGTTAGTATTAAATAGCATCAGGATTTTACCATCATTTTCTCCACCGTTTGCCTGGTTTCAGGATCCAAATCAGACAGCTTACTGTTCTCAGGTTCAACCTTTTGTGTATCAATCTCAGGGTCACCTTTTATCAATGATTTCCACCATTCCATCTGATTGTGTTTGGTCAAAAGTATTGAGAGGGATTTTTCATCTTCTGCATGAGCACACAAAGGAAAATAAATGAGATGGAAAATTCCAATGGAACAACCAGCTATATCCTCAGAGAACACTTGTGCAGTCAGATGAAGATACAAACCTATGCTCCAAAAGCAATCATCTGGTTTCACAGCTTGATAAAGTTCACCCTAAAAGAACAAAATACACATTTCACTTTGAATCTGATTAAAACATACTACAACTTTAATGTTGATTTAAGTGGTAAATATCAACACAATGACAACAAAAGCAATAAGCCACTTACATCGATGATGGGGGGGTTTCCCTTCAAACCAACCTTCAGATGGTTCTTCTTAATCTCACACGTGACAAACCGTGACTTCGTCCCAGGAGGGATGGGGACACTAACACTAACCTCCTGAAGGATTTGGGTCCAGGAATAGTTTTCTAAATCCAGACCATTTCCAGAGTTTGGTGCTGTAGATATAGAATAAAAACATTCAGATTTGCACATAAACTAGTTTTCTCAAGCTGCAAATTAACATGCAGAGTGTCAATTAAAATGAAATTTATATCTCATGCAAGGGTGATTTCTGTTCATCATCTATGTTTCTAGTATACCGCCTTCTCAAAGCAAATACGTGGCAGTTAAGCTCATTAACCCACTTGTATTGCATATGCTTGAGAGATACAACACCTACAAGGATATATTACATCATAACAAACGAAGTTACTAGCAAGGCATTGACCCAATCACTGTCATGGTAGAGAGTAACAACCTCCAACAGATCCTCCATATCAGATTTTCCAGAAAATCGAAACTAGTGCAATAATGGCAATCAGATTAGGAGTCCCATCCTCTTTAGTCAATAAAGGACCTCTTATAAAATCCCCAACTTCAAATACCTTGTCCATCAAAGGCCACTAATTCTAAAGATCAGCATCATAAATCCAAAAAAAAAGAACCCATACCTCCACATAAAGTAGTAACTTGATTAGATTGCAATGAAGGTAGGAAATTATCTAAGTTCATGCAAATAGATTAACTATCATATACAATTCAATGCATGCCCATGTAAATAAATTTGTGAATGTTTATATAAACCAACAAGTATTTCTAATTAACACAGAATTGATAGAGGTAAAGAGGCATGTGTTACAATAAAGTTCAGAATTTGGATGTGAGCTATTTAACAAAATGTGTTCAATGCCGCAAGCATTGCTCAAAATATCTCACATGCCATTTTAATTTTGCTCTCCTTATAAAAACACACACACACACACACACATTTTTTTGACACATTAATGATGATATAAACTTTAGTCTTTTAACACAATTCCCATTAAATATTTTCATATTTTCAGACATATACAGCTACATAATCTCTCTATCAGCCTCATATATTTGGAAAAGTACACAAAGTGGAGTCAGAATTTTGCAAAGGAATTTCGCACGGGCTATTCTCTTAATATTAGCCCAGATATTATCTTATGTCAACTATAAAGACCATGCCCTAGATAAACCTTTCTTTGTCATTAGTAAAACTATGTACCTGTCTTTGAGTTGCTGTTTTCCTTCTCTAACCACCAATGTCAATTATTTTGCTCATATACCCTATATCTAATCCTTTGCAATGTCCAAGTTTAATAGCCTATAATTCATAAAACACATCAAGAAACAAAAGATCACAAAGAGAATACAAACATTATCGACATATCATAAACAATCTCATGACGAATAATTCAATCATGGCAATCAAGCCTATCCGAATAAAGCATCAAATCAGATTTGAGTAATTAAGTGATTGACTAGATTAATGTGCTAGAAAGAGAGATGAAGAGGCAAAGAAACTCACTGCCGCCGCTGCTCTTCTCTTTCTCTTCGGCCGCCTCCGCAGGTTGTTTCTCTGAAGTCATCTCCTCTTTCAGCTTCAAAGAAGTCTCCTTTGGTTTCTCAGCTTGAACGGAGGCCTTGCGAGCAGCCTCAGCCTCCTTCTGGCGCCTCTCATCGGCGACCACTTTGTCCCTGGCAGCAGATACCACAGCCATGATCTTCTTCACCCCAGACTCATCCTTGAAGAGATCCGACTTTCTCCGAAGTACATCGATCACAGTTTCCAAGAAAGGCATAGTGCCTTTCTTGGCGAGGATCGAGCAAAGCACCTCCTCGTCCGTGGCATCAACGGCGGGGAACTTTGACGGAGAAGATGATGAAGACGAAGAAGAAGGCTTCGTCTGCTTCTGCTCCTGTACCTGTTCCTCTTCGAGATCGGAGAGCACCGCCATGGCTGAGATCGAGAGCTCGAGAGATCGAGAGGGTTCGCGAGTTGGAGGAAAACGAAGAGCACGAGGGTTTAGGTTATAAGCTTTATAGCGGCAGAGTGAAAGCTCTGGAAACTTCACTTCAATCTCAACGAAGAAGCCCAATCCAGCTCGGCCCATTTACAATTTTGGGCCCATATGCAATATGGGCTAGTCTACATTTTTTTCAATTTGATATGAGCCCATTTAATAATTATGTTTTTGATCTAGTTATTCAAGAACATCTCTTGTTGGACTCAGCTCACCTTTAAAGTTATATATAGGTCAAAATATCGAAATAGTCCATCTATTTTGTATTTTCTGTTTTTTTTAATCCATATAATGTAAAATTCTCTTTTTTTGTTCTCGCACATTTTTATCCTTTTGGTCTCTCTAATTGACAGATTTGTCATTTTGGTCATTTCAGTTGAAGAATTGGAGATGAAAATGTTCAGATACGAGGACCAAAAGGACAGATTTTATATTATAGAGACTAAAAAAATGAAAAATGCAAAATAGAAAGGATTATTTTGATATCATAATAGATTATAATTTTGAGATAAATTGAGTTGGATTTCAATTTTTAATTATTTGATTATAATTTTGAAGTAAACTAAATCACTTTTCAAATTAAATATAAATGAGTTAAAATAATCTTTTTAAAATTAATTTTGAGCTTGAACCTAACAGAGTCTGATCAGACATTAATGACAGTGATGTTTTAATTTGATTGTTTGATTTTTCCCCAAATTGTATTTGGTTCAATCCTAATAATATATGGTTTTATATTAGAGTTTCAATTATTTTTATTTTTATTTTGGTGAAGCTTGTTTCTAAGTAAGAAGAGACAACCAGTTCAAAATTTCTGAATATATTTGCTATTCCTACCATATTGCTCAGATATCTTCAATGTGAATTCTTTTTCTTACTACATATCAATGAAAAGCCATATATGTGGAAACACTTGTAACACCAAACTAAAATGAATCCAAATATATATATCAATTATTAAATTGAGAGTAAAGTAAAATCATATTATTATTTTATGGATCCACTCAAAGGGTTAAAAGTTGCAATCCAATTGAATGGTGGTGGGTAACCAAGTCAGAAAGCAAGAACAGGTCAGCGAGACTAGTGCACCAAGTCCCTCATAAATTCACTGATAGCGACTCATAACGCCACCCTTCACCAAGTGCCTTTCATCCTTAGCTGGACTTCCTTATCTATAGACATCATATGCCATATATATAATAATATACCACAATTATATTTTATTTAAAAAAAAAAATCAATGTTCATCTGTAATCTTATTGCTACTCGATATAGGTCCCACAATTTCCCGACCAGAACCACGACCATGCATTTATTGCAGCTAAATGCATGCTGCTCCATTCATGACTCACAAATTATCATTTTATTATCATATTTATTATTGCTATTATTATAATTATTGAATAATAATAATAAAATACATGCACATTGAATTGGGTTCGCATTATTGATAACCACAAGCATGACAACAAGGACGGTTACTATGAGGACAAAACTATCTATCTGTGATGGAGTTGACTCGGTGCTAGAACTAGAAGACTGAAGGCGAGTTTGAAGGAGATGATGAGTTGACTAAGTCAAGGATGCTGTCCCAGTAGTTACTGTTACTATTGTTGTTGATGTTGTTGTTGTTGTTGTTGTTGTTGTTGTTGTGGTTCTCTTGTTCTTCTTCAACACAGCTTCCTTGAGCTTCTAAGTTCTCAGATGAGTTATCTAATAACATGCCACAAAACCCATGTCCATTTTCATTTTCAGTTTCAGTTCCGGGATTAAGCCACGTTGACTTTCCAAAGCATTTCCAGTCAACTTCTTGGTCAACGGGGCAGAGCTGGGTTTGTGTCATGATGGTGGTGGTGGGAATTGGGTGGCCGGTGGTGGAGAAGCTTAGCGTTGACGTTGGGGACTCAAGGTCAACGCCGGTGGATGATGATACGCTTTGCCATGCTTTGAAGACGTCGAGACAAGGTGGCGGAGGCGGCGGAGGAGGAGGAGGAGGAGGCGTTGACTTGGTTGGGTTGGTGGTGCATGATGATGAAGTTGATGATTGCCTAAGCGTTGACTCTCTAACAAGTCTAGCTTCGGCTTCAAGCCGAGCACTCTCCCACTGAGCCATGTGGCTAAGGTTAGCCGCATTCTTTGTTTGGCAACCAAGTGTTTCATTTTTGGGCTTGTGAGTCACTGGATCAATCCCCATCTTTGCTAGTCTTTTCTTCAAGTGTGTGTTCCAATAGTTCTTGATCTCATTATCAGTTCTCTTTGGCAAGTGTGTTGCAATTGCCGACCATCTAAATAATACCAAAATAAACATCATCTAATTCTTAATTATATATAGAGAATGAAATTAAGAAACTAACTCATGTATATATATATATATATATATAAATACCTGTTGCCGAGTAATGCATGGAGTTGGATAATGGTTTGTTCTTCTTGCAAACTGAATTTGCCTCTCTTTATATCAGGTCTCAAGTAGTTAGTCCATCTTAATCTGCAGCTTTTTCCACATCTTTGTAGTCCTGTTTCAAATCATTGAAGAAAATTAAACAAAATAAATCATATGCATGTGATGATGTGATTGCATGCATGCACGTATATATATATGCATGGAATTATAGAATTAGTACGTGAACTCACCGGCTTTGGTAGGCAATGCACGCCAACTTCCATGGCCGTGTTCTTCAATGTAAGCCAAGAGTTTCTGGTCCTCCTCCGGCGTCCAAGGCCCTTTCTTCAAGCCAATCTTTTCGCAACACGGTGACCGGCCCATTTCGGCTTCTCTTTCGGCACTTTGATCAGATCCTTCAGAGATATCCAGGTTGTAAAATGGAAGAACATAACAGGGGTACTACTAATGTGGTTGTGCTTTGAGTGAGAAGGTTAGAGAAGTGGATGGATAAATAGAGAGAGACAAGATGAGCATTGAAGAAAGGTCAGCTGAATAAATAAGGTATAGTCATAAATCTTACTACAAAACACCAATGACCATTAAGTGCAACTAATATCATCTTATAAGCTTTTATAGTAATATTCATATCATTCACATTCATGAACAGTACGTGTGAGATTCATTAAGCTTAATTAATTGATCCTTAATATTATACATGTACATATGAGAATATATTTATATATTATATTAGATATATATATATATATATATATGTGAATGTGAGTGATGATGAGATAGCATTAATTTGGCAATGGATGGCCGCCTTAGCGGAGGAGGCAATTGTATGATGGTGAGAGAAAGGTGGTATTTCATTGGGGACCAAAAGATATAATTAATTGGTCTTTAAATTATTAATGGACTCTAATTATATACAAAAGCATGGAAAGCAAATGCAATGAGACTTTGTCATTTAGATGTTAACAAGTCACAAGTGCATCATTTAATTGGTAATTTAAGTGTGATAAAGGCTTTCAATACTACCTTAATAGTTAGGTTGATAAGTAAAATTAATTATATATATTCAACTTAAAAGAGTGTGAAATTAATTTCATTTGAACTTGGTGGTAAGTGGTTAAATAATAGTAGTTAATGCTGTATGAAGTTTCAATTGCAACTAAATTGGCGGCTTGGATTTAGAGTCTTTGATGGGTTATTATAATTTTGAAGCCTTGCAATCAATATATCAATACTTGCATGTCTGTATTTGTCCACCGTACATACATACTTATCTAGATAGATTCTCTTGTCCTGTGTTACTATAATAAAATATATTTTTTTATCTTCAATAATTTTAAAGTACTTGTACTAGAAATTAAATATCAAGTTATCGTTTTTTTGGAAAAAACCAAAATTATTAATATTTTTGGGGAAATATAATAAAGTTGTTGAATGTTTTGTGTAGAAACATATAGAAGACAACATACATGTCTAGCTGTGAAGCTGGTACTAAATTACTTGTGTAAAACACTAAAATGGTTATTTTTATCAAATAAATGGTTCTACAAAATTATTATTATTATGTTGTTTTTTTATTCTGATTTTGTTTTAAAAAAATAAATCCAAATGGTTCTTATGTTAAACACGTTTAGTTTTGGTAGGTGAAACTCTTATTTTTATCTCTATATATTTTAATCTAAAAATAATAAAAAATCAATTTTGGTTGTTCTTAAATTGAATGAAAATGTTAATATAGCCTCTATACTGAGGAAAAAATACAGCAATTTTTTGGTTTTTATTCAAATTATTTTAATCCTCATACTTAAATAAATATTGTTATCATATATCAAAATAAAATATCAATCAAAAGCACATTATGCACTAATCTTTATACGGTCAAATGGTAAAAAATAAAAATAGAAAAATAAAATAAATACAGTGAGCATTAAAGTAGAGATAGTGTCATTTATGTTATTTATTGTTAATTGAATGATATGTTGATAAAATAAATTCATAAAACAATGACTTCCAACCATTATTTTTAATGGATTATTTCATGTGAATCAAACTAATACAAAATCTGTACCTTGGATAATATATTCAATTAGGTGCCCTCAATTATTGAGAAAGAAAATATATATATATATATATCCACACACGCACATATATATTATTTCTTTTCACATTGAAGTAGGTTTAGTTCTTTAGAAGGATTGAGAAAAAAAAACCTACAACTAATAATACTATAAAGAGAGAGGAACTCAATAAATGATTGTGCCTATTCCATGATGTGCTTAGATGGAATGACAAATAGATTATAATCTGCAAATTAAAATTAAGATATTAATGAAATATTATATCCACTTAATAATAACAATAATAAAAATAAATGTTTTTATTAATGCCCCTCAATACTATTAATTAGTAGTTTTAATGCAATTTATTTTTCTTCTTAAAAAGAAGAAGAAAAAAAGAAAAGAAAAAATAAAAAAATATAGAGCCACTTCATTGCTAGCGGCTGCATTGAAAGTGGCAAAAGCATGGCACTTACTGTGCCGTTACGTTGAGTGAGTTAAGTACACTGTACTTCTATGGTCCCAATCAATACTTATTGTCTATTCTTGGTCCACTATATTATTATTATTATTATTATTATTATTATTATTATTATTATAAGTGTGAAACAATGTGTGTGTGGAATATAATTATTGGGTTTTTTTTTAATATTTCTTTGATATGTATATGTATATATATATATATATATATATAATGATAACTACTTGGCTTCTTTGTAGTCACTTGTTCCTGTCTAAAATTTTTGTTATTATAACTTATATTATACATATAATATATTGAATAGTTTATTGTTAACAATGCATTAGTTTTACTTTTACTATAAAAATATGAAAAGCCACCCCTTAGTAACATTTTGAAAACTTTAGATGATATTTTGTTAGAGTAATAATCATACTTGTGCATATACTGTGTACTTAATATATACCCTTGTGTATACATACTCATGTATACATCTTTCTTATATTTATATGGGTTGATTTTACTCTAATAAATATACATTCATTCTCTTCTCTCAACTTTATATCTACCCATAATTCAGTTAGCAAGGCATAAAATTCATTTATATATAATCAAGATATTAAGAACAATCAAGTATTATTATATAGTTAATAATAATAAACAAATTTTATGATAAATCACGCACTTCAAAATTTGAACCATATGTAGACATATTACAATGAGTTATACAATTAGTAAATTAATTTTTTTTGTTTTTTTATAAAATATTATAAATCAATACAATATAGATTTTTTTTTCTTATTTTCAAATAATTTTTATTGTTATTCAAAGTAAACAATATTGCATTTGAGTTGATGATATTATATATAAGCTTGTGAAGGTTGAAGCATATATTGTTTTAAATTCTGATATTTTTTTATTTTTTTTATTTTTTTTAGAAGGTGACAAACAGTGGGTTCTCCCCGAAACAAACACTCTACGTAAGAAAACTTGATACCAATTGACCCAAAGGTTGTTTGTTATTTTTTTCTATATATTTATTAAATATTAAAATTTGTCAAATTTGCTTGCTCTCAACCTCCAAACAATAACATGCATGAATTTTGGTCATTAAAAGTAAATGCAAATCTACCAAAATGTCTATATGTTGCCTTCTTAATTAATCACAAATATTGATGTGATTTCATGCCTCTCTCAAATTTGTCTTGTTGAATCTTCTCCATCATTAAATTCACCCACATTTCTTATTAATACCCATCTTATCAAGTGCATTTTGTACTCGCTTCTTTGTCTCTTTTAATCTTTAATGCATTTGTTAATTACTCTTTGGTTAATTGTGTATTTTAATTTTTAACCCAAAATATATAGTGCCACTTTGGTATATAAACCATAAGGAAAATATTTATTTTGGTATTTGAATCATATAAATGCATTTATTCTATTTAGCATACATTTTTTCTTTTTTTCTTTTTCTTTTTAATGACATCTCAACTAAATAAAATATAATAATAATTCATTATGGAAAAACTTATATATCACCAACCAACGATGTTAGACGAAAGGATATCATACATATGTTGAATTAAAAGGACAAAGCTTCTTGTTTAATTATTTTAATTAAGAGGTAGGTGTGGTGGTGCTTGATTCAATTTAAATCAATTCCATTAATTATTCCATTAATTTGATTTTAATTTTCACATTGACATTAATTAATTAATTTATTAATTATTTTAAGAAATTAATTAATAATAAATATACATTATGGCGTTAGTTAAACTAGTTGGTAAAGTTATTTATTTTACTATATTTTCATATATTTACAAATTTTTTACTTTCAAATATAAATTCTTATTTATTTTCTCATATACATTACATTTTCATATTTATTTTTTTAAAATATTAATTTTTTTTTATTAATGGAATCAATTCAATCAAATTTAACTTTCTTTATATCTAACAAACCAAACATCACATTCTTATTAAATTTTTTTCTCTCAAATATAAATTCTTAATTATTTTCTCATATATATTTTCATATTTAATTTTTTTATATATCAACTTTACTTTTTTTTATTAATGGAATCAATTCAATCAAATTTAACTTTCTTTATATCTAACCAGCCAAACATCACATTCTTATTTAATTTTTACTTTCAAATATAAATTCTTATTTATTTTCTTATATACATTTTCATATTTAATTTTTTTTTGAAATATGAACTTTATTTTTTATTAATGGAATCAATTCAATCAAATTTAATATTCTTTATATCTAACCAACCAAACATCGCATTCATTATTCTGACTAGCTTAATGAAATCCATCTTATTAAAAATAAACGAAAATTAATACGATCTTATTCTTACAACTCAACCAAAAACCGTACAATGATAAAATAGACGAATAAATCAAGTTGATCCGTACTATTAATCGACCATTATTCATCATCCAAACACAACCTTAGTAAGACATAGTTACGGTAATCTTCACACACAACTTTCGGTTTCCATTTCGTCGTCTTTGCAATTTGCCATTTTTCATCCTCTTTAATTTCTTCTTTCCCACCCTTGCATGTCTTAAACTGCAAATACAAGATTGTTGAAGTTCAATGTCCAAAGTCATTCTCAATACACTAATTCTTAACACACATGTTCTTCATTTTCTTGTTTCTGTGATTCTGAACACTTCTCAGCTCTGCAAGTAAATCAGGTTTTCAACAAACAAAAACAAATACGTTGTAACGTTGTCGTAAGTTCTATGTAAATCCAAAAGCATGCCGAGACAATGAGACAAACAAAAAGACAGTGAAATGGCATACATTAATAGTGCATGTGCATCACAAGCAATCCTTTGCAGCAGAGAATGCTCTGTTATCATGAACCTCAAACTTCAAGGATAATTCGTCGGTAGTGCTGCTATGCTGTTATTCAAGCTTTGCATGCATGAGTACCTTGCAGTAGAAAGCCACAATAAATACGGTTAAAAGATCGAAAGCATTTAAATCATACAATAAATGAGAGAAAACAAAAGGACTGAAAGTGATAGAATACAGCTCGCTTTGCGACTTATTAGGGTTGCAGGCAAGTAGTAAGGTACCTATCTTTCTCCAGTTCAAACAAAGCGAACGATCGAAGCAACACTGACACTAGCTAGGCATTAAATGATCTTAAACACATAGAGATTAAGTATCTTCATTTCATGCAAGGACAAACTTATGCACGGGAATTAATTCAATGGAGCAATGACCACATGCTAGATTCAAGAAAAGATCAGGTGATTATCTATAGATTTCAATGAGATGAGATGCATGATAAGCTCATTAATACCAAATGCTTTTCAGTGTCACTAAATATAGATTTGGATGAAACAAAGGTGGGTGGCAGTTGATGCCAGCCATCGGCATATTTTAAAGGGAAACATGAAAAAACAGCCATGATAAAAACCATTAGTGGTACAAGTAACAAAAGCCATCGGCAGTGGATTCGGTTGTTGATGCACAAAGTAACTTAATCTTTAACTTTACACAATATCAGCTCAAGATAGAGGTAGCACTGCAATGATCGAAGACAGATCAAGTTTCAGTAAAAGTGAGAGAAATTAATTCAGTTAAGAAAAGGGCATAACAAAAAAATAACATTCCAATGTCCTCTTTGTTGATGCCAGTACATCTGAGAGAAACAAATAAATGCATTTTAATTTTACTTGGTCATGAAAACAAGGTAAGCAAGAGAATGTGTGAGAATGGAAAACGATATCAAATAGTAGGCATCATAACACTGGTGGTCTTCTTTTGGCAAAAATGAGCTAACCAGGAAAATGATACAGATCAATCATGCATTGTACTAAAGCAGCTCTGCTTTCACTCAAGGTAAATGGTTAACAACTAAAGGAGGTGAACAGGTGTCAATTTTAATTTCATCTGAAAATCCTTGATGGGAACTACAAATGCAAATCAATCAATATGGCCACGATTTTAAACAAATATGAAATCCAAGGGAAATACAAGAGAAATGATTTCAAAGATCAACGAAATTCAGACATAATGACCAGCAAACGCAGAATACATTTCACTATTGAAGGCTGACAAATGAAATATGCAAGAAAGAACTAAAAGACAATAGATGAAACACTGCAGTTCATCATAGGGAAGACATTAATTGGGGTAAACGAACTACTCGCTACCTAACAAAGAGTGAAAAAGTCCATTTCTATAATTTCACAATTTTACACAACCACATAATAGAACAACCGTTGCTCAATTTGATTTCCCTAAAATACATGCGGTTCACCAACAAAAAATAAAACCAAAGCAAAAGAAACCATGTTCTTAACATAGACAATGAAGAGATGGAGTAAAAAAAAGGCATGTGACTATTTCAAGATGAACTACTTATACATCAGTATAGTCTGAAGAACATACACAAATTGCAGATTAGAGTCACACTTCATGCACTAAGCTTGAAAAAAAAAATGCAAAAATTAACTGTGAGGTAAAACAGCAAGAGCATAGAAGACAGAATTACAGACTTAGAAGTACACAAATTTGTGAAAAGTTTACCCTTCTTTGGAAGTTCTTTTCTGTAAGATGATTGCATTTGTGGGGCTGCCCGTGCCTGAAAGAAGTAGAATTTAGCAGTTGAAAGTAAAAGTTTAGGAAGAAACTCAGGCCAGATGCCAAATATGGATATGCAGGAAAAGAAAATCAATATTTTAATTGTATAGACAGCCTCTTTATTATATAGAAGGTGGTCCTGATCCTCAAAGGCTCAAAATTCATCTAGCCTTCTTGTGGAACTTGAAACGTCCAACACATCCAAAGAGACTGTCCTTAAATGCACCTCCCTTCTGCATTTAACCACCAAATTCCATGTCCTCTTCTATTGGTGCTTTCTCCCTACGCACATGATAAATATCCTACTTTCATCATCAGATTGAAATCCTAGAAAAAATAACTAATTGATGCTGCCAATAAAAGAGAATTCACTATTTGTCATGAAAGCAAGTCACATGCTCAATTTATCAGAGAAGCTGATCTCCACATCTTTTTACAATTGGCCGGGAACTGCACAGGGTGAGAGTTCTCTGTAGTTAATGTGCTTTGGCGGTCATTCATCAGCTGGATGCCTATGTCTGTCACAATCTTGGCAGTTGCAGCTCTTGACATCTCACACATCATTAGGTGGGATAAATTTACCATGCCACAAAAACAGTTGCTTAAAGAGTTAAATATGAAACATTGTTTCTCTGTAAAATTGATTCTGTTGCTACAGAAAGGATTAAGAAACTTGTTTACTAAATTCACCTTTCCGGTATTTGATGCAGAGTAAATGTGAAGTTTTCAGGACTTTACTGATAACAGAAGGTCAATGCTAAAGTTCACTGTGGTTATTCAAAGGCAATCTAGTAAACCATATCAACTGATAGGGCATTCTCTTGCACTTTAGACATTAACCTACTCCCTTTTAAATAATTATTAAACCTTTCTTTAGGTACATCATCATCAAATCATCATTAAACCTTGACCTAGCAATTATAGTTTTTCATGTCTGTTTAAGGGATCATATGCAAAAGTTCTATCACAAGCTAGTCAAGGACGATTGGATGCATTTAACAAGAAAAAGTAGAAGTTTAGAGAGCAGATCTATTTGTAGCTAAATAGTGAAAGCAAATCAGGAATTTCCAGATTTCAAAAAGGTTATATCTTCGGCAAGCATGTAATGTAACATTTTAACACATTCAGCAGTGGACTTTGGAGTATGAACAACCTACTCTCTTGGGACTGTAGTCATCAATACAAAATGAACGAAACAAGTTTATGCTTTTATCCGAGCTAGATGTTCTAGCTTCAGCCATTTGTCGGACAAATGCTCCCAATATGACAATAAAAGATGTTCATCCATTTGCAGGACAAATGCTCCTATTATCACAACAAAAGGGGATTCTCAGTTGCACAAATTTGTTCATCATCAAAGAAAACTTCATCTACACTGGAATAAACATGGTAAGGAATCATATGGAAGTCATCAATAGCTTTAAAACCTAAAAATAAAAGCTGACAGGCTTCCAGAATTCAGGAAGAAGAGCACTTTGATGAGTTAACATAATAATAATAATCAGCACACAAATGAATTTGGGAGTGAAAAAATAAAAAATTTATACAGCATTGACAAATCAAAAGGAAAACAGGCAGAAATTCTGAGAGTAAGTGTAAAGAATTACTCGCAAAAACTTAAAAAATAAAAGCAACTCTTAGAACAAGAACACAAGTGCCAAAAATTCAGAATCCTTCATATCAAGAAAATTGGGTGGTTAACAAGTGAAACCAACCCCAATTCAATGGAAACAAGTTACATAATTCCTCTCACAGTTTAGTTTCATTATGGGAAAAAAGGCATTAGCAAAATGTATAATACAAGACTTGTGTATATGGAAACAAAATTCGAGAAGGCCATTGTACTATGGCAAATATTTGTGTATGTAGCTAAATGAGATTTATGGTGGCCTTCTTATGAATGTCAGTTCTGTTAAAAGTTCTTGGCATCAATTATACACACCTTGAGAACAACCAGGTGCAAAGGAATCTGAGAAAGTGCATTAGAAAGATGAGAGCCCAGAGACTTGCCGGAACTTTTCATAAGAAACCCAAAACACACATTGCCAAGGGCCAAGCCTGGCCCATGTGGGGATGAAACCCTTCCACAATGCCAATATGCCTTCAGACCTTGCGGTCCTGATCAGACAATCAAAGGAATTCATGTATGCACTCACAACCTCTTTGTCAGCAGCTTGATTCATCATTCTAGTTTTGACTACATCAGCTGGGCAGCTAAGAGCAGTTGCACAGAGACCAGATGCAACAGATGACAATGTATGAGCAAAGATGTTGTCTTCACAAATTTCTTGGTTAATGATAAAATGCTTTGCTGAATCATAGCATGTTAATTCTCCCATGTTCACCAAAAATGCTCGCTGAGCATTTGGGACAACCCCTCTCCAAAGGCCTAGAAAAACCTTCTGACTGGGCAATCTTTCTGAAAGCATCAAAAATTCCTGCATACCTGGGTTGAAGACCTTGTGTGAGAAGACGCCCATCTGCTTGCATTCTCACCTTTATCAGATCAGCTGGACTAGCCAAAACCTGCATTTTAGAATCGTGATTTATCATGATAGAATAATGTTGGTACACCAAGGATCATCCACCATGATATTTCCATCAACATTTTAACTATTACATGATTTCATATGCTTTATTTATTTTTTTATTTTTTTAACCACCTGATTATTGAATATCTGTCAGCATCTGGCAAGTTCTCACAGCTGTTCATTCTCAGAAACATCAACAAGCAAAAACTGCACCTGCATCAAGCAAAAGCAACCTAGAGCTTGCTTACATAAAGGGGGTTTCAGATAGGAGTTTAAACTTTACAAACATCTTTCGGAAGGTTCGATGTGACACAGGGCAAGCTCATTTCCAAATGTAATTCAGGAGCATATATCCAGCAAAAATAAAATCTTTGAACCTAAACCTTCATTGAAGTCCTTTTTTATATATCCAAGGTACCATGCTACAAAATTTCCGACAATGTCTCATTTCTGAGAGTGAACATACTAGTCTAACCTTTATTTCTGTAATGTTACCCCAAGATTAATGGAAGGTTATCTTAGTAATCAATACAATCAAACAATTAAGTATCTACCACTACTAACTGGTGGCTTAATAAATCCTATAATAGAAAAACACCAAGAAGAGAATTCAACTCATGAACCAGAGCCTTTCATTAGTCTACAACCCTACTTCTACAAGAATAAGATAAACAATGTTCATCCCTGCCAACAATTCAAATTATTATCAGGCTCACATGAATATCAAAGCATTAAGTAACAGGGAGAACCAGAAAGTTTCAAATGTGGATAGAACCATCATGCATATCACATACAGCTAACAGAGAAAACACAATAAACTCAGGCCTTCCGCTGCCATTCAATCTCAAGGGTTGATAAAACTGTGTGAAATGTTCCAAATTGTAAATGCATTATAATCTTGTATGAGTTTCCAATTCCCATGAAAAAAGAAAACCTCAAAAGGTCCATCAAAATGTAAATTCGATCAGATATCCTAGTATTGTGCAACCAAACAGACTATTCATCACTGAAGCATGCCTACACAATGTCGAATACCATGCAATGTTTTACTTCTTCCACTATAAAAATCCAATCTTTTCAGCTCAAATAGGTTATACTTGTGAGATCAAGAATAATTGAAGAATAAATCACCGTTCATATGATCCAGATTCCAGAATAGTCACCTGTGCGACGACGCCTGAAACGCCTCCGGCGAAAGCTTTGCGGAAGAGGGAAACATCAGCATCGGAGGAAGAGATACGGAGGTGTTCGTAGGAGACGATGCGAACGGGAGTATACAATACATGGCGGAGGACGGCGGGAGAGAGACCACTATAGAACCCAAGCATCCGGCCCTTGTTCCATATATCCGCTGCAACGCGGAGGGAGGCTCCGGTGGAGGAGTGGCCATAGCGGAGCTGAAGCCTAGTCTTTATGATATCTATCGGAAACGTCGCCGTCTCCGCCACAGTTGCCGCTACCGACGCCAACCCGATCTTCGCAGAGGTTCGCCAGAGTCCATCCTCGCCGCCACCCATGCGGGAGCCAACGCAAGCTCACGCCGTGATTCGTGTTTGGTTTTCCGATTGAGATCGACGAATTGAGAAGTGGGGCCCTGAGTTGCTTGTGGTTTTTTTATTACTATTATTTACTGGATTATTTTACAATATTTTCCACTGCTTCGCAAGAAATTTATAATTTATTAATTTAGTGGGATTTTTTTTTATAATACCTGAATTAGTCTCTCTAGATGCATCCAACTAATTTCTTTATTTTTTAAAAATAATTTAATTTAATAAAAAAACTACTTGAAAATATTTATGAGTAAAAAAATAAAAAAAAAAAGAGAAATATAGAGACAGATATTATTATTATTATTATTATTTTATTTTTTTCTTTTAAAGAAAAGTTACTTTAATCTGTAACCTACGGGACGAATACATGTATATAACAGTATAATTTTCTACCGAAAAACTGTCTATTTACTCGATCATGTGATTTTGAGGGTATCGAAAAACTCCGAGTCAAGCTCGACACTCGCAGCGAAAGCAGCCCTATCTGAGTGACCCGATGTCGATAAGCTAGAATTCGTTATAAGCTAGATTCGGGTATTATACCATTTTTATTTTATTCTCTTGGTTGCATATATCTTGCATTTAAAAAATTATTTAATTTTAACCACAGGAATATATATATATATATATAAAATAGTATAATTTTTACTGGGAAAACTTTCTATTTATTGGATAATTTTATTTTCCAGGGGGTATTTCGTAAAAAACTCCGAAACAAGCTTGCCCTGCAGAGTGGCTTGGCTTCATTCCCAAAAATGGCGAAAATGGTGGCTTAAATACAATAGAAGAACCTGCAACTCGTTTGCGAAACCCTAGACCTCAGTTTCGACTCATCCTTGACTCTTCGAATGGCGGCGATCTCTTCTCCGGCTCAACGCGTCCAGCTTCCAAGCTGCAGGTACTTCCCCAAACCCTAAACCCTGAGACTTGTTTAAGTTTTCAGCGAATATAGAGAAGGATCATCTCTAGGTTTTTGTCATGATTCTTTGGAAATGTAGTGCCTTTAGGGTTTATTTACTCGTTGGTAATCTTGAAAAGCTTGTGTTTCTCTTAAATGGATTGATTTGAGCTCTGATTTTGCTAAATAAACAAAAATTATCAAATATCAATAATATACTTATCATTCCAAAGAACTTAGAAACAAAATACCAACATTTCATAACACTTTACTGCATAAACAAACAGACAAACAGACACAAACATACAAACAAAGATGTAAAAGGAAATCATTGATAGAAGGGATCAAACAGAAACAGGAGAAGCCATATGGATCCATTTAAGCTCATAGTCATGAATAGCAAAGCTCTGGCATCAACTCTACTTGAATACCATCAGCCAAATCCACAACAGACAGTGGCATTCTCACCTCATTCTCAAGTCTTCTAAATCTCACATGACCACCACCATTCCTCACCATTTCATAATGTCCAAATAATTGAAACACCTTCCTCCCAACTCCCTTCACACAATATGAATCCCCATTTCTATCAAGAAACCACCACCTATTCTCCAATTCCTCCCTCTCCATCTCCACCCAACCAAGAACTCCGTTCTCAGCCAGTCCAAGCTTATAAAACATAAACCTCTCTTGATTTCCATGAAAAGATGGAGGCAAAGGTGCCACCTTTACAATTTCATCTTCACACTGCACAACAAAACCTGACCTTGAATTACACAAATCAGGGAATGTCAACCAACTCTTATCTTCCATATCAAACAGACACATCCTCCCGTTGGGATCAAAACAGCAAACTCTTGTACTTCCATGCATTACCACCCTTGCTACTGTAGCCTCCCAATCAATACAATGCTCAAATCTATGTTCTTCCCATTGGCTTTGCCCAGCTCTAGTTATTCTTAGTACTATTCTGTTGTGTTTCTGGTAACTTGCTTGTATGATTAGCTTTGGTTTGCCAGTCAATTCCCATGTCGTTCCAATGATTGCAGGACCTAATACTGCATTGCAGTCTGCTTCTAGGATTTCAGGCAAATCTATGACTGTTCCTGAAACTGGATGGAATAGTCTTAATGTCCACTTGATATAAAATACACAGGAATTGACACCATTGTTTATGTATATGTGGTTGGGGGCAGGCAAATTCGGGCGCAGGAGAAGCCAACCATTTTTGGAGCTGATACAGGTGCCTTCACTTACAAGGTAAGGAATTCGAACTGTTTGGATTGCATTAGCTGCTAAATCTATGAAAATTCTGTCATTGGAGATGGAAGATGAAGGATTGCATAAAACCCAAGGGTTTGTGACTTTGTTGGGTTCAGGTTTCCTGATGTATCTCCAATGATTGCAAACGTATGGAATTCTCATGGCATCAAATGGTGTCAGGTAGTTCATCACTCCCCATAAGAATGGGCCTGGTATGTGAGACCAATCCCTATCTTCTTCTTCTTCTATTACTACATCTACTTCTTCTTCTGTCTCTGTTTCATGCTGTGATTTTTTTTTAATTATTAATATGGATAAGATCTAGAATTTATGGAAGAAATTAAATTAAGAATAAGTTAAATTTGATACTAACGTACCAGATTCTCTCTCTCTTCTTCTACTACTACTACTACTTCTTCGTCTTTCTCTGTTTCATGCTGTGGATTTTTTTTCTTTAATTATTAATTTGGATGATTTTTAACATTCACGGAAGAATTTATTTTAAGTTATACTTGAAAAGTAACATACCATATTATCTCTCTCTTGTTCTTGTTCTTGTTCTTCATCTTCTACTTCTTCTTTCTCTGGTTCTTGCTGTGTATTTTTTATTAATTTGGATGAGATCTAGAATTTATGGAACAAATTTAAAATAAAATATAGGCAAGTTAGATTTGTAAAGTAACATACCAGATTATCACTCTCTTCTTCTACTTCTTCTTTCTCTCTTTCATGCTGTGGCTTTTTTTTTTTAGTTGTTAATATGGATGAGACTTAGAACTTACGGAAGAATTTTAAAAAAAAATCGAAAAGGGTTAGTTAGATTTGTAAAGTAACATACCAGTTTAGGGTGGTTGTTTTGGTCCTTGATCATCTTTTTTATTTTTTTGAGAAAATCCTTGATCACCTTCTTGATCATGTTTCTTCTACCAGGTTTGTTCATCCTCTTTGATCATGTTTCTTCTAGGGGAAGAAAAGAGTTGTCAAACATGGTTCGGTTTTATTTGCGGGATACAAGGAGCTAACAACTAGCTGAACAAAAGTAATAGATTTAAAACAAAAAGTTCTAAAGTTAAATCACATCTAGTTGGAGCCATTGTGGAAGATGAAGCCCACTGAGCTTTGCCGTCTCTATCTATGAGTTCCGGTTTTGTGTTTGGTGACCGACTCGAGTCGTTTATTGCTCTGTATCACTTCAATGTATTTCCATGTTACTGGATGATTTGCATATTACACCATTTCCACAAGAAGATCTTAGCAGGCTTTACATTGCAGTGCTCAAGACCCGTCAGCAAAGCAGCAGCTTCAGCTAAAGTAGCAATTGATCGTGCCAATACGAATACGATGTTTTTGGAGTTTGCTATAATAACAAATCCGAGTCTATTGTAGGATAATTTTCCGGCCTATGACGCATCACTAAAAATGGAAATAGAATGACTAGAGTGAGGTAAGAAGAAGGTTTCCTGTTGTTTAATTGCATTACTCTTGAGAATTTCTTGGTCTGTTATAGTGTTTGTTGGAAGATCTTTGTATTTTGGGAAGTCAAGCTCCCTTTTGTTAAATACATAGATGGATCTTGGAATGGTAACAAATGTTATATGGTGATGATTAGATTTTACAAATAGCATAATTAATTGATTATAACCTTGTGCCTCTATAATTCCTCTATCTACCATTCCACATTTTCTAACCTTTTTGTTGTTTTTCTAATCAATATCTCTTTTCCCTTTCTTAAATAATCAGCTTTTTCTGCTATACAACTTCCATTTTCTAACTTTATTTATCTTTTAGCACATTATATCAAATGTAGCCCTTTCTCTCACTGTAAAAAGCATATATATATATAATATATATATATATTTTTAATACGTAGACAAGTCAGTGCCCCTGAAATGAATTATTATTGAAGTGATAAAATCATAAAAGTTACTGCAATTGTGAAAACAAAAACATCAAACATAAATAATGTATATATCATTCTAACAACATATTAACAAAACACCAACATTCCAAAAGGAAATAAGTAATAAAACTGATAAAAGAGATCAAACAGAAACAGGGAAATCCATAAGGATCCATCCAAGCTTACAGTCCTTAAGAGCAAGCTCAGGCATCAACTCTTGTGGAACTCCATCATCCAAATCCAAAACAGACAGTGGAATTCCAACCTCACTCACAATTCTTGTTCCAAACCTCACACGCCCACCACCATTCCTCACCATCCCATAATGTCCAAATAACTGAAACACCTTCCTCCCAACTCCCTTCACACAATATGACTCCCCATTTATATCAAGAAACCACCACTTATTCTCCAATCCCACCCTCTCCATCTCCACCCAACCAATAACTCCATTCTCATCCAAACCAAGCTTATAAAACATATACCTCTCTTGATTTCCATGCACAGATGGAGGCAATGGTGCCACCTTCACAACCTCATCTTCACACTCCACAACAAACCCTGACCTTGAATTACACAACTCAGGGAATATCAACCAACTCTTATCTTCCATTTCAAACACACACATCCTCCCTTTTGGATCAAAACAACAAACTCTTGTACTCCCATGCATTGCCACTCTTGCAACTCTAGTCTCCCAACCAAAACAATGCTGAAATCTATGTTCTTCCCATTGACTCTGCCCAGCTCTAGTTATTCTCAGTACTATTCCCTTGTGTCCCCGGAAACTTGCTTGTATGATCAGCTCTGGTTTGCCGGTCAATTCCGATACTGCGCCGATGATTGCAGGACCGACTACTACATTGCAGTCCTCTTCTTGTATTTCAGGCAAATCTATGACTGTTCCTGAGACTGGATGTAACAGTCTTAGTGTACACTTGTTATTAACAATGCTTGTATTTGGTTCATATTTTGAAGATGTAACTCTAGGTTGATATGGAAAAATTCTATGGGAATAGAAACCTCCATTGATGATGTTCATGGGGTGAGAATTTGGGTGGAGGAGAAGCCAACCATGTTTGGAGCTGATACATGTGCCTTGGCTTACAATGTCAGGGATTTTGACTCTAGAGATTGCATTGGTTGATAAGTCTATGAATATTCTGTCAGTGGAGATGGAAGAGGAAGGATTGCATAAAACCCAAGGGATTGTGATTTTGTTGGGTTCAGGTTTGATGATGGATTTCCAAGAATTGCACACATAAGAAATTCTCATGGCATCAAATGGTGGCAGGTAGTTCATCACTCCCCATAAGAATTGGCCTGGTATGTGAGACCAATCTCTCTCTTCTTCTTCCTGTGATTTTTAATAATTTGGTTGAGATATGGAATTTATGGAAGGAAATAATTAAAGAAAAAGGTAAAAATATGATTTGGAGAGAAACATACCAGATTAGGGTTGTTGTTTGGGTGCTTGATCATCTTCTTCATCATGTTTCTTTTGCTATGGTTATGGGAATTTGAGAAGGGGGGTGGTCTAGGGTTTCAAGTCTAGGAAAAGGAAAGATTTGGTAAAATATTGTTGGGTTGGAGTGATTAATTATAAATAATTTATGGATATAAGACTAGATTACAAATAGCATAATTGATGAGATTTATGATTAATTGATTATAAAGGCGTGATTAATTATGTTGATAAGGTTGAGGCAATGTGAATATGTCTTCTAGATAATGTGTGGTATTACCCGTCAATTTTTGGTTTTTAATGTTTATTTGTTATTATATTAATTATATATATATCATAAGAGGACCGATTTTTACGAATATTCATATGAACAGTTGAATTAAAACTATGCTTATAAATAATTATACTGTGAAAATTGGGATGTACATATATATAGATGTATATGAGTTTGTTTTGAAATATGAATAGATTATTTTATCTCATAATATATATTAAAGTTAATTTCTGTATATTTTTTAATATTAATTTAATTTTGGAATATTAATATATTTTTAAAAGTTATTTTTTAAAATATAGAGATAGGTTAATTTTTCTTATAATATCTTATAGTATTTCAATGCTGATTCAAATTCTAAGATTAATTTTTTAAAATAAATATTTAAAATATGGAGATAGTTATCTTATTTCATAAGATTTTTATAATTAAATCCAAGCATTATTAGTTCAAACTTAATAAAATAACTTTTTAAACTCATTTCTTTTATATTATATTTCCATCAAGTCTTAAACTATTGATATTAGAAGTTACATAACTTTTTTTATATAACATTTTAGTGATTCAATTTTTTAGATTAGTATTTTATAAATAACTTTTTTAAAATGCGGGGAAATGTTGATTTTATCAATTAAATCAATGTTGACATGATAAATATTTAAGGTTGAAATTGTGAAGTTATGCTAGTTATCATATGTGACAGTTAGTCAAAAATTAGAGTTACTATGTTCTCACTATTAATGAATAGTTTTTTATCACTGTATGTTTCTCACCCTATTTGTAATTTTTTTTTTTTTTTTAATAAATTGTAGTTTATCTAATTTATCAATATTATATATATATATATATATATATATATATATATATATGGGTTTTAATATATTTTTTCATCACGGTTGTGTTAGTTGTATCATATTTGATTTTTATACAGAATATTGAAGGTTCGACTTTAACATTTAAAAACAAAAAAAAAATTAAAACAAGGAAAAAAAATTAGTTACTATTCAAATATCTATTATGACATCAATTTAATTTTGAATGATAAAACTAATAAAAAAATATGACACAATATTTTTTAAAAAAATAATCTACAAAGTGCCTACTTTCAAGCATGAAAAACACATTTGAAGAGCTTCACACCAAACAAAATTAAATTTATTGAACTTGCATGAAGTTGGGCGGCGTTGAGTTATAAATCCGGTGTAAACAAAAAGTTCAAGATGCCATTTATTAAAATATTTAGTTTTAAATTAATTATTAATAAATAAAATTTTGATGAATTTATATGAAAATTCTAAAACAATAGAAGGTCAAACACAACTCAACCCACGTTTAAAACTAAAAAAACAGACAGTGAGGATAAGAAGAGATGACCAACAAACACCCTGGAAATTATCAAAAGGTGATCACTAATAAATTAACTTGGACGTATGAAATTTCCTTAGTACACTCACCTTAATAACAATTACTGTGTTGACTTGTTCCTCATATGAATGCACTTGTGAAACATGTTCAACTCTTTGGATGAGGAAATTGTATAAAATAGGTTCAATTATTTGTTTCTTGCATAGATTATTATTAATTCATGGGTTGTGAACAAGTGAAAAAGAATTTATTAAAGTAATTCATTTAAGACAGCAAATTGTTCCTATAATAAATAAACCATAAATATAATAAGAGATTTATTAAATTAATTTTAAGTACCGTGATGATAAGATTGAAATATTGGATTGTTAAGAGAGAATAAAAGAATATACTGAAATCACTCACATAACAAATGATATGACTCAAATATGAGTTGCGCAGTCAATACAAATGTTTAATATTAATTGTTAGATATAATGTCTTATTTATATGTTGTCCTAAATTATAAAATTGAGCAGAGAAAATCAAAATTATGCTTGATTGTGAATACTCCGGTACATTTCTCTTTTTTTGAGAGTTCTGAATCTAATCAAAATAAAATATATGATTAATTTTTAATAAGAATTGATAAGAGCTCATTGAAACTACTATTAAAAACATGATTATTCCACTTCAAATGTATGTTGCAAAATTTGTCCAAATAAGAATTTTTAAAGCGTCCTTAATCAGCAGATTAAGTTGTGTTTGTGTCCACATTAATAATGGACAAAAATTTTTTTCCTTAAAATAATTTTAAAAAAATTATCTTTTCTCTTAATATTAGTTCAAAATAAATAAATATATAAATAAATAATCCACAGGGCAGGGCCACATGTAATTAAAACAAATGGATGATGGCATTGATAAGGAAGCTTCATGAAGTCCAAATAATAAGTGGATGCCATTAGTTAATGATTATTCTAAGCTGAAGTTTCCAATAAATCATACTCCCGTGGAGAGCACACACTCACACGATGACATAATGTCATCCATTACAATCATATCAAACAAAAACTTTATTATTTAACATTAATTATATAAATAATCACACACACCCCAAAAACCTTTTGATTTAATTAATCAAAAAAAGTTTATTATTTCACACCACATAATCCACCAAACTTAAGTGTTCTTTATTTAATTAATTAAAACAAGGTGTTCAAATGAAATAAGATCAACCATTCCAATCATCAACAAATCTAATAAACAAACCGGTAGGATTAGGATTAGGATTAGTATTAGAATTACGCACGCTAAGTAAACCATGTTTAAGCTAATTGTTTGTGACCACGTGTCCACTGATTAGCGGCTGATCAACGGCACTTGTGGGTCCTATTTACAAGCCAATAAGGACAGTGTTCTGACGTGGCTGGATAAGAATCATCCGTGATCAATTAACCTGCTCCTTTGTTTTTTAAGTATCAAACTCTAGCACGTGTGAAACCAAACTCTATGTAATAATAATAATAGAGTGTTTGGTCATGTTGGTGCATGTATACACAAATCTCAAAGCATTATGTCATCAAGTTGAAGTTAATCCACAAAAGAAATACATTATAAAAGGACACGCTCCCTCAAGTTCCAACATTTCTCAATTTCAATAACAATAATAACAACAACTACAAAGAGATCATTATAGTTCAAAAATGAGAACAAACTCATTACCACCTGGTTTTAGATTCCACCCAACTGATGAAGAGCTCATAGTCCATTACCTCCGGAATCAAGCCTCTTCCAAACCTTGTCCTGTTCCAATCATCCCTGCTGTCAATATTTACAAGTTTGATCCTTGGCAACTCCCAGGTCTCCCTCTCTTCTTAATTCATTCATTAATTCATTAATTCATAGTTCATAATAATCATGTGTTTAAGCAATTATATATATATATATATATATAAAATAGAGAAGTTTTGTACTTACTTTCTGTCTCTCACGGCAGTTATACTATAATTTGTTTTTAATAAATGTGATTTATCCATCTTTGTCAAAAAAATAAATAAATAAACAGAAAAATCGGAGATGGTGGAAGGAGAGTGGTACTTTTTTACACCGCGTGACCGGAAATACCCGAACGGTGGTAGACCAAACCGGGCGGCGGTGTCCGGGTATTGGAAGGCCACCGGCACGGATAAGGCCATATATAGCAAGTCTAAGTATGTGGGACTAAAGAAGGCACTTGTGTTCTATAGAGGACGTCCTCCCAAAGGCTCTAAGACTGGTTGGATCATGCATGAGTACAGGCTTGATGGTTCTTTTGCTAATAATAATTCAACTATGCCATCTAAAGTTGTAAGTTTCTTCTTCTTGAATTTTATTCAATCTTTATTAAATGATATATATATATATATGGTTGAATGAGTCAAATGAAATGATTTATTTTTCTTGCAGTTGGATGAGTGGGTGTTGTGTAGGATATATGAAAAGAAGCATCATGGGAGGAATAGGAACAACAACACTAACATGATAGAGGATGCACAAGAGTGTAGTCCTAGTGAAGAGACTGTGGTTACTGATAGTACAAAGCTGAGTGAGTTTGAAGAGAAGAAGCATGTGTTTCCAAGGTCTTGTTCATTGGCACGTCTTTTGGAGCCTGATTACTTAACATCATCAGCTTCTTTTTTGGTTGATGAGTCTCCATTCTTTAACTCAATGGATGAAATGTTTGAGAGCAAAGTTGGTAGCAACAATGGCACACTTTTTGGTTTTCCAATCCATGTTGATCCTCTGTTTTTTCCATTTCATTAAAATGGGATAGAAAAGAAATAGGGACTTTGTTCATGATCAGTTTATGACCAAGTTGTAAACATTGTTCAGTTTAAGATGGATGTTTGACCTGATTTTATGTGTATATGTGCATTAGCATGAAGATTAAGACTGAATGTTTAGAAAAATAATCAAATGATAAGCATGGAAAGAATATTTTTTTTTCTAATGTTCTGATTCTGAAGTCCCCAAAATGATTCCAAGAAAATCAAAAATCTGCTTAAATCTCTTAAGAGAACTCATAGACCCTTGATTATTAATGGTCTGAACTCTTAAGGTCCAAGCATTTAGAGATGTACTTTACTTTAGTGTTTCTTTCTCAAGGCTTGCACAAAGTTAAACTCAAGCTGCAACAGGGGAACAAGCTTGGAATTCAAACTGATGATAATGCATAGTATCCACACAAATTGTGATGATCCTGATATTACTAAAGCTTTGTTTGATGGATTTACTAGAAAGGATGCAGTTACTGGACAGGCCAATTGAGTGTTGCTAACCGGCCTACTGGATTGTGCCAGGCCGACCCCAAAAAACCGGCCTAATACGATGGAGTCCCCCCTCTCACCCCAAAAAGACACTCCTCACGTTTCACTCAGCAGCGCTTCCCTCGAGTTTTTCCCGGTCAGCCCTTCGCCAAGTCTCATATCATGAGCTCTCAACGAAAGTACCAATGATATATACAATGTACAACGGAAGACTCAACCCCAAAAGATTGGCATGATATGATGGGGTTCCCCTACATATATGCCCAAGCATGCGAGAATCGATGGAATGAAATTGGCTAGAGAACTGAACTGTTTGATCAAGTATTTGGCAAGGATAGCATGTCATGGAATGCCATGATTTCCGGGCATGTGTTGATAGGATCTCACTAGGAAGCAATGCAGGTGAGCTTGGTATCATCTCGTGAGGATTAATGATTCTGTTTTGAAGAACAGGTGTTCGTCAGGCTCTGGTTTTAGTTTACTGCAGGGCAATGCAAAGTTTTGATGCTGATGGAGTAACACACTGTTTGAGCCCAGGTGATATAGATGCCTTGACATGTTTATAACATCTCTTGCTAATTATTATGTATTTTAAGTTGAAACAATCAGAGGAAGTTCTCTCCATTGAATCACAAACAAAAGTTACATAGTTTTCTTGCCCTTCTTTGCTTCCCATTCCTTCCGTGCTGCCTCTATCTTTGCACGGACACTGGCATGAAAACCGGAATACGGTTCATAGCCGAAATGTTGAAGTGCCTATAGATCAAATAATAAAGTCACACACTATGTAAACATAAGGCTCATAGTTGAAGATTAAGATGTTTGTTTGATTTACCTCCAGTAAAACAAAGAAAGGAGCCATCAGGAATGCTTGAGACAGGTTATCAAGAAGAGCGGGCGCCCGTTTCTGAAACAAGAAGAACACTGTTATCGGTTTTTTTCATAAGTAAGAATTGACATACACATGAACATGCAAGCAATTACCTCAAACACACCATGGCCTATGAATTGCCCGGTCCAGCAGAACAGCTGTGCCGCCAGGACCACCTACAATCGCGCCGATGTTGAAAGTTAACAGCTAAACAAGAAGACAAACTAGGACCACATCTTGAAAACTAACATAAATTAACTCTTATATCATTTAGCAACATTGAGTGGATGAAGTATGGCTGCTCACAGATGAAGCCTTTATTTTCCCACTGTTCGACGCTTCCTAGCTTCACAGTACAAGATTTGGTTCATAATGAATACTGAATTCAACACGAATACTAAATTTAGGATTTCAATCATCGAAGAATTTTATCTTTGGATAATGAGCTATCTCAATTCAAACCATTAGAATAGAAGTTCAATCGGAATGACAGATAACAAGCCATCTTTGCAGCTAGCAAATCGAAACTCAAATGGCACTGATGTTTCTCAACTTCAAGCTTGTTCAATCCAAAATACCAAATGGTCACATGATGAAGATTCAAATGAGAAAATGTAAAGATGTTTGGAAGAGATGTCCTAACGTTGAAATTTACTTGTAATGACTAATGAGATGGTAATAAAGGTATTAGTGCTTGTGTGGTACTAGGAAAGCTATCCTTATTTGGTGGGAATGAAGCTTCCTGTGAATTTCTCAACTGTTGGTTTGAGTCCCTAAATCCTTAACAAAAGGATTAACTGATAATCTTGCAAGAAAGGCTAATAACAACAAGGATTATATAAATTAAATCAAGATTACTCATCATCTACAATGGAATAATAAAAAAAAGTGCTAAGAAAGATGATCAAGCTTCAATTCTAACAGTCTGGATGTAAAGGACCCTGTACTAGAATTTATTATCTTAAATCTGACCATGAGAAGGAGAAACACAAGATTAACTGATTAATAAGAAACCAAAAACTGAATGCAATAAATATAAGAAACTAGTACGGAACAGAGCCTTGGAAGTTTAATCAACAGTGCATGCATTAAAAGAGAGAAAGAAAAAAAAAAGTTAGAAACTGAGACAAAAAACCACCAAATACAGCAAATTATAAAACTTCAAATTATAGAGCAAGAAGAGATATTGTGAAAGATGAAGCAAAGAAGAATTGAGATTATATTGGGAAAAAGAAACACTAATCAATCAAACCAGATAAAAATCCCACCTTGAAGCAATTACCAGAAAATATAACAGATAAAAGAAGGGAAAATAAATAAATAAACCTTCCAAGCGAGAGAGAAGCCAAGACGAGAGGCGTTGGCATCGCTGCCAAGCCAGCAGAGCATGCAGAGAAGGGCGGCCAAGGAGCCAGCTTTCTTATCCATAAATACATAAAACAAGGCGTAGATGAGGGCAAAGACAAAGGCGAAGTTGAGGGGCAACCAAGCAACACCACCGCCAAAGCCAAAAGGAACATGAAGAAGAAGAGGAGTGAATTGGAGAAGAATAAGACTGGTGTAGAAGATAGGCCAGACGAAGAGCATATGGATCAGAACATTGGTTGGATTGCTGTGATACGCGCCGTAGAAAGCGAAGTTGTTTTCCAGATCAAACAAGCCTTTCGCCATGGATTGATGGATTGAATCCTTAGAACCAGAGAAGTGAAAAGCTTTGACCTTTATCGATAATGGAGAAGGAGATTGTGAACTTGCTTTAAAAAGACGAAACCTTGATTTGAAAAAACGTGACGGAGTCGGTTAACATTAAATGCTCCGGCGGTACATGGACTCATAAAAAGGTTCAGTTCTTCAATCCTTTCAGTGCTTGATTTATTAATTAATATATAAATTAATTAATTAAAGATGTGGGTCAGAAATTTGCTTCATCTTTTCGTTTTCAAGCTATGAAAGTTATCTAATGAAATAAATATATATATATATATATGGGAAAAAACACAAGCATTGCATACATCATCAGAGACGTAAGCATAAACTTGGAATTGATAATCTAATCCACACCATAAACCGAAATTGAGGAATTGGAACTGCAACCCTGCACCTACACAACTAATGACCTATTATCACTTTTATTTTTTAATTTTTTTAAGTGAATAAAACCACAAATGTATTGTGGAAAAAATAGGAACAAAGTACAAAAGGACAGCAACAATGGAAGAGAACTGAAAATAAAAATAAAACAGATCACAAGGGATGAAGTGTTAAAAACAAATAATAGAAAAAAATATATAACAAGAAAAAAGAGCAACAGTGGTTCGAAAAGAAGGGCTACCACTGTGAACACATGAGAGCTCAGATTATGGGAGCACCATCAAAGTGAGGGGCTTCTGGCTCACTTGCTAGAGGTGACGGCTCAAGGGGAGCAGGAGCCATGGTGCTCACAAAGACCAGAATGCACTAATTGATCGTGTGTAGAGGCTCCTTAAGTTGTGATCTTATAGGGATATGGGACTGTAAATATCCATGCAATAACCAAACCAAGTGATCAATTTTACATATAATAGAATAAACATCTAGAGAAACATATCTAAAAATATGATTATTGCGCTTAGTCCATATGGTCCAACAGATTACCATAATAAAGGGATTTTCCCAAGAATTTCAGGTTGAGTTCCCTCTGCATCAACCATGAGGACAAGGCCTCTCACAAAGTGATAGGAATTGGAGCATTAAAAAGTGTCACGAAATATGCCCATATCTTAATCTGAGAAAGGATAATTAATCAGGAAATGATTTGTCCTTTTCTCAACTGCATTACACGGACTCATGATTATCATCATTATTTTCTTTGAATTTTAAACTCAAAGATTTTTTTAATATTATATCTTTGTTTTTCACATTAGCCAAGTACCATTAGAACATAAGTCCTTTAATATAATATAGTTAATATAATAAAATTGGCTTGTATTTTTGTTGGTTAAAATTATGGATCTTTCATATCATATTAGATCATATAACTAAACATATAGAAGAAGGGGACATACTTTTATGTATCTGCCGCCCATAAGCAAAATTAATTAAATGATTAAATAACTTAATAGAAGCTAATAAGTAAAAGCTTGGTTGTCAAGCTGGTGTTTATTTTTTTCATTTATTTTTAAATTGGACGATATATAATAAGTTGTGATAGTGTTGTTAATTGTCATTTGTTACAATTAATTTAGTTTATGAATGACATAATTGAGGCAAATGAGAACATGCCATCGTCCTCTTCTAGAAGTTTTGAAAAATAAAAAATAAAAGAAATGTGAATATGTAAATGCGTGTTCGTTCAACAAACTTTTTTTTTTTTTTTGAATGGTAAGATTTTGACTTAAAGTATTGGGTTCATATTTAGTCTTATAGAAAGTTCCTAACCTTGGGCAACAAATCCATTTATATCTTAAATGGTTTTAATAAGATGGAAAAAATAATTGATTTATTAAAATTTAATTAATAAGTAAAAAAGATAAAAAGGGTTTGTATGTTTTTTTATAAACCAAAATTAATACTTAAATAAATATATGTAACATACTTGTCATCAAACTTTTTTGTGAATAATATTTTTTAGTAAATATAAAAGTGTTAAATCTTTTTAAAACATATTCAAAATGAATAGAATAACAGAGAAATTTAATTTTTTTAGAACATTTTAAAATAAAATTTAACAAAAAAAAGTCAATAGAGGATAAAACGCTCTATCAACTTCATCAACAAATGATTTCGAACCAGACAGGTGATTCAGATTAAAATCAAGCTCTGGAGTAGGGTACTTCTCCTTTTCAACCTGTGTAGATATGTGCTTTCAGACGGTGTCTTTCGTCAACTAGGGTTGTTATTTTCTTTTTCTGTTTTTATTGATTTATTTTATCTTATAATTTTTGTGTCTCACTTCTATGAGACCCTTTTTATTTTCTCTTTTTTTTGTTTATTCATATTAAATATATTCATTTTTCAATAAAATTATTGTTTATCCACATCCACTAAAAAAAATAAAACATGATATGATATGAATGAATTAAAGTTCCTTGAAGTAGAGGCAAAGAAAGCATTGCATTTTTCTAAATTTTAATATATATATATATATATATATATATATATATATAAAAGCATGCAAGAATAAATGAGATATTAAATGAAGTCATTTATTTATATGTATTTCTGAAAAGATGGTCAAGTTCGTTAGTATGTCAGCGCGGAAGCATTGCATAATACCAAAACGCTCAGAGACTGAACATAAGTTACAGGACCCATGTGTGCATTTATAACTCCCATGAAGCCTAAGTTATAACTCCCAAAACTGTAACTCTCTTTATTACTTATATATATATATATATATATTTTTTTGTAATGTTGTGATTGTTGTCATTTGCAATAAAAGCTCGCCAAGTTGTTATAATATATATAATATTATACATGGTACTTGGCTTGCTAGAATCAAAGGAAGAGAAACATAATGAAATTAATACTGTTAATAAAAATTAACTATTTAAAAAGATAGTTATATTTAAAACAGTTTAGCTTTATGACAATATTAAATTATTAATAGATTAAACCCCAACTGGTCCTCAATATAAATTAGTTTGGCATAAATTAGTACAGACATCACTTTTTTTAATATAAATAGAGTACAATATATTTATTTTTATTCGTTTTATATAGTAACAAATGGTTTTTTTTAAAAAAATAAATAAACTACTAATTTATTAAAAAAAAAACAAAAAGAATACAATCAACAAAAAAAATTAGAAAAAAAAAACCAGAAGTGAGGAAAACCCAAAAAAGAGCAAAAAAGAGAAAACAGAGAGACAGGAGGGGAAGGCAGCAAGACCAACAAAAAATAATTTCCTTTCTATGTTGTCATAAAATCCCTAATAGATTTTTTTTGACAAAACCCCTAAAAATATATTTACTTATAATGAAAACCAGTTTCTCTCATAAATAAGATCTATTGTGCTCTTAAGAAATCGGATACTATTCACAAATGTCAACTAAGCATCAAATAGTTGTTCAATCATTTTATAATCCAATTAATTATCACTAAAATCAAGAATTTTGTTGCTTCATCATCATTTAAAATCATTTTGTTTCATCATCAATTAAATCACTGTTTCACACGAAAAATTTAAAAAAAAATTGACACATTTTCCAAATACAAAGATGTATAAACATTTGCTCACCAATTTTTAGATAAATTTTATTCCAAAGAGGTTTACAGAAAAGAGATTTCCTCCACAGAAAATAAGCCATACCCACACAAGATAAAGACTTCTTCTCATCCTCACAATAAATAAATAAATAATTTTTTTGTTAAAAAAAGGAGAGCAACAACACCCCCACTTCCAACTCTATTACTCAGAGAATACTACATTCTCAAAAATCCAAAAAAATGGCAAGCTCTGCAAACCATATCATTCTATGCAACACCACCACCATCACCACCAAGCCCATGCAACTCCAACGCTGTCGTACCACCCATACATCAACCACCACCGCCGGCGATGACAAGCCAACAAAAAGCAGCCGGCGATGGGCCATAATGTTGACAGTCCTGGCCACATCATCCACAACACCACTTCTAAGAACCCCGCCGAGCCGTGCACAGAGCTGGGGCACTCACTCGTTCATGAAGGAGAAGTACTTCATGCCGGATATTTCACCGGAGGACTCTGTGGCCAGAATCCGGCAAACCACTGAAGGCATGCATGAGATGCGGCACATGCTCGACACCATGTCATGGAGGTATGTTATGTTCTACATCAGACTCAAAGCGGCGTACCTTGAGACTGATCTCAAGAACGCCATGACCGTTGTGCCAAAGCCTAAGCATCAGTCTTACATTAAGATTGCCAATGAAGTAGTTGACAGTATGACCGATGTGAGTAGCGCCACTAATTCTTTCTTTTGTGATACTATAAAAAAAAAGTGAATGCTTTTTTAGTTTTGATGAAATTAAATATGTTGCCATTGTTTTGCAGCTTGATCGGTTTGTACGAACTCCAAAAGTATATGAATCTTACCTCTACTACGAGAAGACATTGAAGTCACTGGATGCATTGGTAGCTTTCCTGGCCTGAATAAAAACATTTAGATAGGTAAGTACAAGGATGAAAACAATGACATGTATTTTTCAATTATATAAATAGATTTGGGTGTTGTGCTTACAGAGATGATTGATACATTTATTTAAGAGAGTTGTTAATCATATATTTACTCTGGATTTTCCTGTTGCAAAACCATGAATAACCAATAGCTTTATTAACCTTTCAAAAAATCCAAATTAAACACATAAAAGAAATTGGAGTGAGGAAACTGACAAATAGAACAGGCAGAGAGGGAAAAAACAAAATGGTAAATAAGAGAGACCAAGCCTTCATCAACAACACTTGTTTTCTTTACATGAAATGATCTTTGGAGCTCAATAAGAACATTAAGCTTCAACAAAGATCCAACATTCAAATCTCCGTTCTTTTGCAAGTAATCATCAGGCTTGCTCATTTTGAAAAATGCATTCAGCATGAAAACAACAAAAGAAATTCAGCAAATGAGATAGTTTTCTTGTACGCTGTCAATATCATCTCATCATTTCAATACCAAATTAATGAATAAAATAATCTTGTAAACACAAACATTCAGTAGAATAGAGAGACATGAATGTAAAATTGCAATGCATCAGAGAGATTCCCAAGACAGTCATCATCCTCAAGAAGAGTGCAGTTGTCCCTGTCTATTTTTATCATCACTTGCATGAATAAATTGCAGTAGAGCTAAGCTATAATGTGGCTCCAAAAGCTCTATGCTTGCCAACATAATGTTAACATTAAGCATGAGAAACACAAATAAACATTAGATCAAAACGAATTACATTAATCATTATAACACAAACATCAACAAGTGGTGTAAAATGTAAATCAATGTCTGAAAAAACCAAAAACATGACATCACTAACACATAATATAAACAGCACATATTGCACATATTCCACTGGTAATCCAAGCATTTCAGTTTATCATGTCAATGCCTTTGTGAAAGCATCATAGTTCCTTTTTCAATTCATGAACACTAGAAGAATAATCGGAAAAATGGTAAAACTCTGCCTCAGTGGTAGTGACAATTAATAATCGTCATGTTCATGTTGATTCCGATAATACGTGCATATTTATACATCATAGGCAGACCAGTTTGATCACAAAAAAGATAACATAAATATATATATATATATATATATATATATATATAAAGAGAGAGAACAAATATATATCTATATATATATATATATATATATATGCATGTACATATATAACATAGCCTGAATTAAAAGAAAGATTGCATCAGAGAGATTCCCAAAGACTAAAGTCATCATCCTCAAGTTATGAGGAATGCTGATGTCCCTGTCTTGTTTCTCATCACTTGCAAATAATCCTCAACACAGTTTCATAAAACTACATACAAGCATTTAAGTGCAGATCAAACTTTGACAATCAAAAGGATTAATCAGGCATTAAAGATATAAACTTTGTAGCAAAAGAAGCATCTTTGATGAGAATACCACACCAAGATCAAATTTTTACCAGAGGAATGAACTTTGCAACAGAGGATGGAACTTTCAAGCAACAAACTATAGGCATAAACAAAACCATTAAACCATTATGCAGGACAAGGAAATCAAAGGAAAAACATCAGAAATTGAGATGAAATGCCTCAGATTAGATACTTTTCATGGTAATCAGATTACTCAAAGTATATTTAAACCCATCAACGGCATTACGATGCTGAATTTATAAAATTGGAAACAAATATGAGAGCTCACCAGCGAGGAAAAGGTAGATGAAGAGAGGCGCTGCTGCGCTAGGGTTAGGGTTTTGCAAAGGGATAAGCGGTGCTTTCTATAGATAAGAAGGTTCTGACTTCGCCGAACCCAACACTTCAACATGGTTGGATCGAGTCAGGTTCGTCGTTCTAAGAGAATTCAAGCTTGAGATTATTGATAATTGATGATTAATTAAAATTAATAAAAATATTAATTATCAATGAAAATATTATAAAAATATGAAGTTAGGGACAATATGAAAATATATTTAAAATAAACCCAATAATATTTGGAAAAAAAAATGAGGGAGAAAAGCTTATCATATTTAATACTCCCTCCGTTCTTTTTATCTGTCGACAGAATCTCATATACCAAGAAATTTGGTTATTTCACATAATTTAATAAAAAATTAGTTATCTTTTCAAAATTACCCCCAATTTATATCTTCATATTTCTCTCTCATATTAAATTTCAAAGAGGGAATTGAATAGAGTGTTAGGATAATTTTGGGAAAAAATAATAATAAATGCTTCTTGATATTCAAAAATAACCGATAAAAAGGAACATGGGTTTATGACAGATAAAAAAGAACGGAGGGAGTAGATAACAAAATAAAATAATTAAATAAATAAATATATAGTCAAATACTTTTAAATAAGTAGATATTAAAGTGTGCATGCAGTTTAATTTGTAATTTATTTAAATAATAATTTATTCTCAATACCGGTGATTTTAAAAACTTTTGATAAAGCTAAAATCACCATTTTCTGGGATTCAAAAATTCGAGCCTTTAGTAGTGGTGGTTTTTTTTTGGGATTTTTACTTGTATACCCCTGTAAAATCATGAATTTGCTTAAATAACCTTATAAAAATGATATTTGCTTGTATACCCATACAAATCAATTATATTTGCTTATATGCCCCTATGGTTAAGTTGGCTCTTAATGGCGTTAAATCAATGGATGGAATAAGGGTAAATTACCAAAATAGGTTTGCTTATATACCCCTCTAAATTTTTCTCATATGACTTAGGTTGAATGATGTTAAGGGTAATTGGGTAATTTTGTTAAGTTAGGTTAGGTGGGAACTATGGTTAATTCCATAAACCCTAACGGTGGCTAATGGTAACTAATGGCAGGGATATATAAGTAAAAAAGTTAGTTTTATAGGGGTATGCTAGCAAATAGTATTTTATGGAGGTATTTAAGCAATTTCATAGTTTTGCAGGAGTATGCAAGCAATTTTCCCTTTTTTTTTTTATACATGTGAAAAACGCTTTTAGTGGCATGCGAAGCGGTGAATGTTCGAATTTTTATTAGAGGTATGTGCAAGTTACCAACTAAACAAGTGCTTGTCTTTTTTTTAAAAAAAAAAATTTAGTTAAAGAGGTATGTGCAAGTTACCAACTTGAATCTATAACGGGAGACCCGTTATCATCAGTATGTCAACAAAACCCAAACTTGTTATACTTGAATGACTCACTTTTTCATAGTAGAGTTAATGTCGTTAGGTTACTGAACACTATGTTTTTAAATGTTTTTAATCATAAAGCAATTTATCAAGTATTTTAAAAAAATAAAAATATATGATATTAATACCAAATATAAAGATTTTTATATATAAATGTGAACAAACAGAGTGTTATAAACCAATATAGGTGGAAGTTGAGCTCTAAAACATATGTGGCTTTACTATGCATGAATTGGGATTCAAGCATGCTTTCTCATGAGGGAAAATATCATTCTAAGGATACAATTCCAATAAATCAAACGGTAAATTTTTAAACAAAATTGTGACTTTGCTTATTTTACAAAATTATTAAGACTAAAACTTAAATGAAATCATTGTGTCATACCATATCTTATCACACTCCAATCACGGTTTGTCTTGACATATCAATTTTTATTTTTAAAAAAATGACGTATCAATTTTTCATATGTCACTTATGCCATATTATTAATTTATTTTATTTTATTTTTTTTTTTTAATAAAATAGAAAAAAAAACATACAAAAACATTGATTTATTACCTTGCACAAAAAACTATGTACCAATATATTAAAAATTGATTACACAATTTTTTTCAATTTAATTTTAAATTTTTTTAATCCTAATTTTATAATCTTTGAAAAAAAAAATCATTCCACACAATTCTTTTACTATTTGGGGGTTAGGGATAAAATTTGGAGTTAAGAATTTTCCGATTTTGGGTTTAAAATTTATTATTTATAATTTAAGATTTAAGAGTTTGGATTCAAGATCACGAGAAAAGAAAATTTTAACAAGTTGAAATAAACTTTAAAAATAAATAAAAAATAATGTCATGAGAAACGAGTGGGATGAGGTATATCATATGGTGCAAGGGTATTGTCATGTGATCCTTGCTTTTTTTCATCTTAATTATGTATATCATATCCTTATCCATACAAATGATATGAATTAAAGTTTATAGGTCCCGGGATACTGTGGCTTGAGTCATGCAACATGCATTGCTCATATTTAAAAATGTTCTTGATGCTATGATGTTAAAAAGTTTCTCATTATAGGTGTAAGTTTGCAATATAATTCTTATATTGTTGGGTGAAAACGTATAAGTGAGCTGTCATTATTTCATGTGAGCTCACCTCTGATTGTACACAAGCGGTTTGTCTTATTAAATCAAATATATATATATATATATATATATATATATATATATATATATATTTTGACACAATAACATAAAAAAAAAAATTCCCCAAAAAAACTATTAGCTTACAACTGCGCATAATTCATCCTGCTTTTGTTCGTAGCCACTCTTTTTCAAACATTTTTATTAAAAGATTATTTTCTAATTATTATATAAGAACCATTCATTACCCCACCTTATAATTATATATTTTTATTTTCAATGTAATTATAACCAGAGAATTGCAACTTCTATTTTTCTACTCATCACGGGATTCCCACCCATTCCTTATAAATTAGTTTTGCTTTCCAAAGTAGTTGATCATTTTAGTATAATTGAAAACATTCAAGTCGGTAAATAAAACTATTTTTAATTTAAAAAGGAACAAATATAGTTCATTGAAAAACTTCAAGTTTACAAGATGCTATTATCAATATATAACAAGTATTTTATTATTAATTTGTTAAAACATTAATAAACAAAAGAAAGTCATTTATTTGAAGATTTTGAAATTTTCGTACAATTTTTTTTATAAATTTATGAAAACATTATCGTTTTTTAAAATTTAACGACTTCATCAATAAATTCATTATGTTTTAGAGATATTTGATATTTTATCATTAGCCATATATCTTCTTGTATATATATATATATATATATATCTTCCTATATATTGTTGATTGGCCCATACCATTTGTTGATTGGCACGCCAATTATGTTCTTCATCAACATGGAAGGGCAAGGATGTCATTTCTCCTTCTTTTGTTGTGACTGGTGGTAGGTGAAGAGAGTTAGTGGGGAATATTTTATTATTTGGGGTGAGTGCCACTCACCCCATCATTATGAGCCCTTGGATCAAAATGATCCCTAGCACTGGTTTGTTTGGTGAAGGGGTTATATAACCCCCACGACATTTGTTAAGACACACGAGTGAAAGTGAGGAAGTTAGAGAGAGAAGAAGGGTGAGAGGTGTGAGAAAAATAGTTTGAGAGTTAGCTCATTCTCCCTAGTATAGAGAAGATACCTGGTTTTCTCCTTATTATTAGAGAGAGTTTGTAGCTTCTGAAATTTTCTCACTTAGTGAATTTCTTCTATCCTTGCCCGTGGTTTTTACCCTAATTATTTAAGGGGTTTTCCACGTAATATCTTTTATGTCCTTTATTTTTCGAAGATTATTCTTATTTATTTTCGTCTGCAGATCTCTATATCCAGTCCTACATTTCACAACATATATTATATAATTTGCCTTTATATCTCTAAAAAATTCCTTTATAGTTAATTAATAACACACTTATTTTGTACATAGTAAATCAGGGGATTAATGCTCATTTTAGATTTTCAAAAAGAATCTGGGCTTATATGACTAACCATATTATTCATATATTATATATAAATAATATTTAAAAGATATTATTTCATATAATCTAATATTTTCGAACCATCATCTATATATTTGAGATAATATAAATTTAGAAAATGAAGATTAGTCTTTCTTTTCAAACCATTTAACATGTTTTAAAAGCAATAAATTATGACTAACCATAAGCACTGTATAAAACAATGACGAATAAAATTTCTATAATACCCTTATGATTGCAGCTAATTACTAGCATATCCTTGTAAAAGAATTACAATTGATGTTTGATTTTAAATAAAACTAATTTTGTTGCCTACTCGCCTCCGATGCTAAAACCATTATGTAATTAATTAAGTTTTATTTTATTAAAATAATTAGCTAAAATAATCCAAAACTCACTTGTGTTTTTCGAAGGGGTTGACCGTAAACAAATTTAGACCCATAAAAAATTTAATTTTTAAAAAAATAATTAAAAAACACATAATCAAGTAATCAACCAATGGTACTCCCACGTTGAGGGTAAGAACATCGCTTTCCATGCTCAGTAAATTACCAAACGCTACTTCTCTAATATGCTTTACCTTGCTTATTCCTTGTATGCATGTAGTGTGTACATTAGAAGGATGTTTGGTTTGCAGTAATGTAGAAAAATTATCATGTATTATGTGGTAATATAAAAATATTATCATATTTAGCATTGCACTTAGGGGTCGTTTGGTTCGTGGTAATGACATATTACTATTTAACAAGATTACTATAGTAATATGAGTGGGAATGTTATATAGTTGGAAATATTGCGGTAATTTAATATAACCATGTTTGGTTGGGAACTCTTGTTATTGGGAATAGTTCATTACCGTGTTTGGTTGTCATGATAATCAATTTGTTAAAATATAAAAAGTTATAAGATTACCATGGTAATTCAAGATAGACACCAAATTTGGTGGTAATAGGATAACCACTTTCTTTGTAATATTTATAAGTTGGTAATGTGATATTACCATCCATATTACCACCGGTGCAATGCCAAACGTGGTAATATTTTCAGATTACCACGTAACAAGTGGTAATCTGAATGGTAATATCACATTTCCAACCTAAGAACATTATAAAAAAAATTAATAATCCTATTACCATCAAATTTGATGTCTATCTTAGATTACATGGTAATCGCATAATACGGTAATGAACTATTTCTAGTAATAAAAGTTCTCAATTAAACATAGTTATATCAAATTACAACAATATTTCTAATTATATAATAATATGTTATCACCGCAAACCAAACTGCGAAAGAGCAATGCATGATTGAAGTGTGGGAGATGGTGTTTTCTTGTGTATATGCTTATGGTTTGATGGATGACTGAGAAGGATCCTTGATATCAATTTGGGAATTTCTAACTTAAGGGGCATTATTAGTGCAAGTGTAATTTTATTAAACAAAAATATAGTTTCAGATTGACCAAGGAAGAGATAGACCATGGATGCTACTTTTTATTTGACTTTTAATCAAAAGGTTGTACCAAAGCAATGATACACCAAGGTGATCTAAGATTCTAAATACTGTTATATCATGTATATCCGGCATGGACCACTTTATAAAATATTACTAATATATCAGTTATAAGAGATTTACAGTTATGAATATGAATTTAAAATTCAAATTTTGTATAATCAAGCAAAAACACACTGATCAGATCTTTATGTTTCAGATTAATTTATGCACACATCTATAATTGAAGATACATTTGTTATATTTATTTTTAAAAAATTCTAGAAGCCCAAATTATTTTAAAAAATTAATTAATTTGATTGATTTATAAAAAAAATTAATCTAGTTTTCCAAACAATGCCAATGTTATTGCCAAATTAGAAGAAAACCCACAGGGGTATATCAGTAAAAAAGCCTAAAGGGGTTAGTGAAACCAGGAATCCTTTTCACGCGTTGGTCGTGATGACGATGAATAAGTAAAAAAATTTCTAAAAATTTACCCACTTTAACCAGCTCTTCACACTCTCTATATAAATGCATTGAAAGATTCTCTTTCGTTTTTTAGAGCTTTGATCGGAGATTCAGAGAGGAAGCGAGATGGCGAGCAATGGCACCGCCGCCTCGCCGCCTTGCCCTAAGACGCTGCCGGCGACGTCCAATGGGTCTTGGCAAGGCGATAACCCGTTGGATCACGCGCTGCCGCTGGCGATCCTCCAGATTTGTCTCGTGCTCGTCGTCACCAGATCCCTTGCCTTCTTGTTCCGCCCCATCCGGCAACCCCGCGTCATCGCCGAGATCATCGTCTGTCTTCTCTCCTATTCCTATTCCTCCTCCTCCTCCTCCTCCTCCGCCTTTGCCGTTAATTTTTCTTTGGTTTTTAGCACTGTTTTTCTATGATTTTGATATTGATTTTGGAGATTGCTGGGGTATAGGGTAATTGAATGGTGGCAAACACTAATTTTTCTTTGGTTTTAGCACTGTTTTTCTATGATTTTGATATTAATTTTGGAGATTCGTGGGGTATAGGGTAATTGAATGGTGGATAGTGTTTGCCTTTTGGGTTTTGATAGTGATTTCACTTGAAAAATAATGGATCCGAAGTTCTCTAACCAAAATAAAAATAAATAAATAAAGATTTCTTTGCATGTTTTTGTTTCGTTTTGGTTTCCGATATTGTCGGGTAGTTGTGTCTTTTCAATTTTTGTTTTTTTTTATCTATGTGTTGTTTTATTTTATTGTATGATTTTCTATTTTAATATATTATGGTTTTTATTTATATTTATCACAAAAAAATTATGGGAGATCCAGAGTTTACAAAATAAAATATGCGTTTTTGGAGTGATTTGTTGGAAAAAAAATCTAATCATTGGAAGAAAATGTCAAGGCAAGATGTACTTCTTCCCTGTTTATTTTTTGGTCCATTTAATTCAATTACTTTGTTTCTGTATTATTATTTATAATTTAATTTGTTTTTAAAAATTATTATTAATAATTTTATGTAGCATGAGGCATAATACGCAGTGGGCATCTTTTAGTGTCTATATATATATAGTATTTATAAACATTGAAAACCACCTATTTAAGTAACATGAACTGCTTACACCAGTGAACGGATTTGGCCTTCTGCACTTTCATTTTTCATTTGCTAAAATATAGTTTTTCCTCTTCTCCTCTTCACTCAAATTTTTTAATAAATATAAATGATGTTTTTATACACACAAAATATATATAATACTCAGAAATAGTTCCTTGATCCATTTTTAGTTCGGGATGATCTTTATTATTAATTGTCAGTATTTCCCGTTCCAGTTTACTTTTTCTACTCTATTGTTCTTGCACTTTTTTTTCATTTTTTACTCAGTTTTTGTGAGAGACTGTTGTTCCATTTTATAATGTTTTTGTTTCTTTTCTATTGTTTATTTCTTCCGCTATTTTTTTTAATAAAATAATAATTTATTCATTTTTATTTAAAAAAATTGTGCAGGGAGGTGTACTGCTGGGGCCGTCGGCGCTGGGGCGCAGCAAGACATTCCTGAACAACGTGTTCCCAAAGCAGAGCTTGACAGTGCTGGACACCCTCGCAAACATCGGCCTTCTCTTCTTCCTCTTCCTCATCGGCCTCGAGCTCGACCTCAAAGCCATCCGCCGCACTGGCAAGCCGGCACTCGCCATCGCCGTCGCCGGCATCTCCTTCCCCTTCGCTCTCGGCGTTGGCACTTCCTTCATCTTCCACTCCACCGTTTCCAAAGATGCTCGCCAGATCCCCTTCCTCGTCTTCATGGGCGTTGCACTCTCCATCACCGCATTCGCAGTCCTCGCCCGCATCCTCGCCGAGCTCAAGCTCCTCACCACCGACATCGGCCGCATGGCCATGTCCGCCGCCGCATTTAACGATGTCATTGCTTGGGTTCTCCTCGCTCTCGCCATTGCTCTCTCCGGCTCCGGCTCTCCTCTTGTTACTCTCTGGGTTCTTCTCTCTGGCATCGCCTTTCTCATCTTCTCCGTTGTAGCAATCCGGCCCGCTTTAGCTTGGATGGCAAAAGGCTCACAAGAAGGAGAACCCGTCAAAGAGTTATACATCTGCGCGACTCTCGCCACCGTCCTCGCCGCCGGATTCATCACCGACGCGATCGGCATCCACGCGCTCTTCGGCGCATTCGTCGTCGGCATCTACGTCCCCAAGGACGGGCCTTTTGGCCGTGTCATGATCGAAAAGATTGAGGATTTAGTTACCAGCCTTTTCCTCCCACTCTACTTCGTCTCCAGTGGACTCAAAACCAACGTAGCCACCATCAGCAGTGGTCAGTCATGGGGTTTGGTTGTTCTTGTTATCACCACTGCATGCGTTGGTAAAATACTCGGCACCATCCTGGTCGCACTCCTTGTCAAGATTCCTTGCCGGGAGGCTGTGACACTGGGCTTTCTGATGAACACTAAAGGCCTCGTGGAACTCATCGTCCTCAACATCGGCAAAGACCGGAAAGTCTTGAACGATGAGACCTTCACCATTATGGTCTTAATGGCCCTCTTCACCACCTTCATCACCACTCCCATTGTCATGGCTATCTACAAACCAGCCCGCTCAGCAACTTCTTACAAACACCGGACTATCGAACGTAATGACACTCAGAGCGAGCTCCGTATGCTGGCTTGCTTCCGTGGCAACTCTAACATATCAACGTTAGTGAACTTGATCGAGTCTTCTCGTGGCATTAGACGACATGGTCTCATTGTTTATGCTTTGCATCTCATGGAGTTCTCTGAGAGGTCCTCAGCCATATACACGGTGCACAGAACCAGACGCAATGGACTCCCTTTCTGGAACAAGACGGATAATTCCGGCAACAAAGACCATTACGTGGTCGCATTCGAAACGTTTGAGCGTCTGAGCCATGTCTCAGTACGTCCCATGACGTGCATCTCTGAGCTCCAAACCATGCATGAAGACATCCTCGCGAGCGCCCAGCAAAAGCGCGCGGCACTTATCGTGTTGCCTTTCCACAAAACCATGCAACCCGATGGCACATTCCAGTCATTCGGCCGCGCTTACCAGCAGATCAACCAACTCGTGCTCGAGCGAGCCCCGTGCTCAGTCGGCATTCTCATCGATCGTGGGTTCGGTGGCAGGGCGCAAATACTAGCAAGTGATGTGTCGTATGGGATCGGTGTCATCTTCTTCGGCGGTGCTGATGATCGTGAAGCTCTCGCTTATGGTGCTAGTATGGCCGAGCATCCTGGCATTGCTTTGGTTGTCTTTAGGTTGAGTTTGTTACACTCTCAAGTTAGCATCACTTTGGATGAAACAGACCGAGCTGCTGATGATGCTGCCATTGCTGCTGTAAGAGCATCTAATGAGTCCATTCGGTTTCAAGAGTCTGAGGTTCAGACACAGGCTGAGTTTGTAACGGCAATCAAGGATCTTGGTAAGTGTAATCTTGTGCTTGTTGGGAGGTCCACACCAACAATGGGTTCCAGGGCGAGTTTGGATTGTCCGGAGTTGGGTCCTGTGGGGAGTTACTTGGCTACAAATGAGTTTTCTAGCACAACTTCAGTGCTGGTATTGCAGCAGTATGATACTGCAGACAATTGGGGAGCAGACTCAGCAGGCTCAGTCTACAGATTTGGCTGAATCGTCTGATACTCCTTGTTCTGCTCGTTCTGGATGATGAGCAGCAGTGTCGTTGCTTGTTCTCTCAATGACAACCAGTTTATTAGTACCCCTGTTTCTTTCATAATATTATTATATATATACATATACAAAGTTGATTTAAGTGAATGTCTTTTTAATTTTAATGAAATGAAATATAATGTATTGATATTGTCTTGCAGTTTGATCGTTTTGTACGAACTCCTGAAGTATATGAGCCTCGTCTCTGTTACGAGTAGACATTGAAATCTCTGGATGCACTCTGGTAGCTTTCTTGGACTGTGGTTTGAAATCACTAGATTCGGGTGTTGATAGTAATAGTTTACTGCGAATTAATATTGTTAATTGGCTTTTTCAAGTCCTCGTATAATTAATTGTATCCCTAAAAAAGAGACAATTGGTACACTTCTTTTTTGACACACCAATTGATGCATTTATTCAACTTAGTAGGTTTGCTCATCTTATTTTTACTGTGATTTTACTGTTGCAAAACCACATATAACCAACAGCTTTATTAATCCTTTGACATGAAACTAAAAATTTAACCCAAATCAAACACAAAAGAAATTGAAGTGAGGAAGGAAGCTGATCAAATTGACCAGGCATAGAGAATGGAATAGGACTGCAAATAAGAAAGACCAAGCCTTCATCAACAACACTGGTTTTCTTAACATCAAATGGTCTTTGGAGCTCAATAAGAACATTAAGCTTCAATAAAGATCCAACATTCAAGTAGCAGTTGTTTACAATTAATCATCAGGCTTGCAAATTCTAGAAAAACAACACATGAACATGAAAACAAGAAAGAAATTCAACAAATGAGACACTTTTCTTGTACACTGTCAATATCATACCATAATTTCAATACCAAGTTAATGAAGAAATAAATATTGTAAACACAAACATAAAGTATAATGGAGTGCAATGAATGTGAGATTGCAATGCATCAGATAGATTTCCAAGACAAAGTCATCATCCTCAAGACCAGTGCAGTTGTTTCTGTCTATTTTACCACACTTGCATTAACACCAAAAGCTGAATATTTGCCAACACAATGATAACATTAAGCATGAGAAACACATATTAACATTAACCCAAACGAATTGCATTGATTCTTGATCATTATAATACAAATATGAAAAAGTGGAGCAAAATGTAGATCAATGTATGAAAAAACCAATGATATCATTAGCCCATGATATAAACAGCACATATTGCACTGGTAATGCAAGTATTTCAGTTTATCATGTCAATGCGTTTGTCATAATATCATAGTTTGTTTTCCAATTCATGATCATTAGCAGAATAATCCAAAAAGAAAATGTAAGGATCTGCCTCAGTGGTAGTGACAATCAATAATCGTCATGTTCATTTTGATTCTGCTAATAAATGCATATTATACATCATGAGCAGACCAGTTTGATAACAAAAAAGATTAAAAAAACACACACAGAGAAACAAGAACAGAGCCTGAATTAAAACAACTATAAGACACAAAATTCCATTTGCATCAGAGAGATTCCCAATGACTAAAGTCATCATCCTCAAGTAATGAGGAATGCTGATGTCCCTGTCTTGTTTCTCATCACTTGCAAATACACTACACTGCAACCTCAAAACAGTTTCATAAAACTACATACAAGCATTTAAGTGCAGATCAAACTTTGACAATCAAAAGGATTAATCAGGCATTAAAGATATAAACTTTGTAGCAAAAGAAGCATCTTTGATGAGAATACCACACCAAGATCAAATTTTTACCAGAGGAATGAACTTTGCAACAGAGGATAGAGCTTTCAAGCAACAAACTATAGGCATAAACAAAACCATTGTGAAGGCCAAGGAAATCACAGAAAAAACATCAGAAATAGGGATGGAATGCCTCAGATTAGATACTTTTCATGGTAATCAGATTACTCAAAGTATATTTAAACCCATCAACGGCATTACGATGCTGAATTGATAAAATTGGAAACAGAGATGAGAGCTCACCAGCGAGAAGAAGGTAGATGAAGAGAGGCGCTGCTGCGCTAGGGTTAGGGTTTTGCAAAGGGATAAAGCGGTGCTTTATATATATAGAAGAAGGTTCTGGCTTCACCGAACCCAACACATCAACCTGGGTTAGATCGAGTCAGGTTCGTCGTTCTAAGAGAGTTCAGGCTTAATATTATTGATAATTGATGATTAATAAAAAATTAATTACCAAAGAAATATGTTATAAAAATATCAAGTTAGGGACAATGTGGAAATATATTTTTACATAAACTCAAATAATATTTGAAAAACAATGTGATGAACCACTACTTAGTGTATTGGTATATTATTTGGATAGTGAATGTGCTGACTCAGAGTCGAATCTTTGGGTCAGTGGTAATGTTATAATATTGTACACATACATGTAAATATTATATAAATACTGTAATTGTATTGTTCATTTACTATTTATGGGTCATTTATAGGAGGATATCATTTTCCTCCCTCGAGAGTTGCAAGGCATGGAGGATTTATTAACTTGGTTTGGTTTTTGAAATATCTTTTGGACGTGCACATGGTAAAAATTTAATTGCTTCAAGTGACGTCTGCCCGAATTAATAAATCTTAGGGATTCGTTAAGCTATTATAACTGGTGCACCTCTCTATTTTTCTGTCTTTTGACACCTTATTGTGGGGCGGAGCTTGTCGTCTTTGTAAAAAAAAAAAATGACGGTCAAATGCTTAGAAATACTTATCATATTTAATAAATTATGATAAAATATCATGTATAAAACAATTAGTCAAATATTTTTAAATAAGTCGATGTCATATCTGGTAAATTATGCATACATTCATCAAGTCTTCCCCGCATTTTCTATTATTTTTTCTGTTTAAATTATTAGTTTCTTAAATAATAATTTTATTCTTAATATTGTTAATTTTAAAAACCCGTGATCATAAAGCAGAGTCACCAACTGTTTTGATGGTAAAACTATTGGTGGTCTTTTGACAGTTGCGGGTTAAAAACCCTAAATTTGTATAATTTATAATAATATTTATGTAAGATTTCAGAGGCCATCCATTGTTTACAGTATTATTCAAATGAGTTTTAATAAATTTTTTTTTGGAAAAAATTGTATCTCTGTTTTTCAGGGTCATATAGCAAAAAATTTATTACCATGGTATATTTATTGCAAATCTTTTGAGAGTACAGATTTTCATAGTCTTATATGTCATTTAATTAAATTAATAAGTAAACTAAAATAACTAATTAATGTATTTCAATACATGTTTATCATTGATAAATTTATGTGAAATATAGTTGCTGAGTAAGAAACAAAATTAAATAATATAAATTTTAAGAAGTTAGTACCAAATATTGGGGTATGAATTAAAAAAATTTCCAACAAAATTATAATTTATCCCTTCCGACTAGACCTGTCTATGGGCCGGGCCGAGCTGGGTTCGGGCCGGACTTGAATCAAAATTACTAAAATTCAACATTGACCAAGCCCGGCCCGGCTCGAAAATTCGGTCCTTAATCATTGTCCAAACTCGCCCAAATTTAATGACCTCTACCCAAGGCCCGCCCAAGCCCGCCCAAATAGTTTTTATTAAATAATATATAAATTATAAAAAAATTAACAATATTATTAATATATGGATATGACCAAATATTATTCTACAAAATAATTAAAAGTTAAAATACCAAATATAAATCTTTATTTAATTAAAACAACTAAAATTCAAATCATTATAATTAATGGCAATCAAATATATATATATATATTGTATAAGTATATACCAACCTAATTAATAAATATATTTTATAATACGGGTCGAGCCAGGTCGGGCTTTTAACAACAAAACCCAAACCCGGCCCATTTTTTAAACGGGCTTATTTTTTTGTCCAAAGCCCGGACATCGGGCCTTATATATTTGTTCAAACCCGTCCAAATTTCGGATGGGCCTCGGGATTGGACGGGTAGCCCGGCCCTGGGACAGGTCTACTTCCCGACTCCATCAAACAATAATTGAAATTTTTTTTCTTATTTTTAAAAATCAGAAACCATTACATCATAATCATATCATGCCCTATCACACATCAATCACTTATAACTTTTTGCTATGCGAATATTGCACATCACTTTTGTCATGTCATTAGTTTAATCGATAAAAATCATAGCTCTAGAGAAAAAAACATTTGTAAAATTTTATTAGTTAGTCCTTGACATTTTTATAAATGGAGTTATCTAAGAACAAAAATTAGTGTTCATCAACTTGGTTTTTTAATAAATTAGTATATATAATATAAAAAATATAATTTTATAAAAATATTTGTATTTGTATTTTTTTTGTCTTCATCACTTTTTACTAATTGACTAAAAAATTTGGCCCCATAAAAGAAAAATCTGATAATATTCCTTGTTTAGGGTAGATTTTTAAGGTTCCGAATAGAGATTAGGGGTTCACATTTAAGGTTTCCAGAAAAAAAAATTAAGTGGTCATTTTATAGTTTTTCACCATGTCACTTATTGTAAAAAAAATTAAAAAATTAGCCCTCACTGTTTAGTTTTTCACCAAACAATTTGTTCAGGAAGTAAGAAACAAAATTAAATAATAAAAAAATTATGAAATTAGTACCAAGTATGGGGGTGTGAATAAAAATTTTTCCAAGAAAATTATGATTTCTCTCTTCGGACTCCCACAAATAAAAAGATGAAATTTTAGGACCACTGAACTAGCCCAGCGGTAACTACCATGTAATATCATTGAGAGAATTTTGAGTTTGAGTCATTCAACTCGCATTATAAATATCTCTTGTACTTTCCTCCGAAATTGCATGATAGAATGGGTTTATTTTTAGAAGGTCATTCAACTTACACTGATGAATCTGTATATATGTCTATGATTTGATTTAGTGGTTGTCACATTTGTCAAAAAAAAAAAGAAAAATTGAATTTTGTTTTCTTAATATTTTAAAAATCAGAAACCATTAAAATTATGCCCTATCACACTTTAACCACTTATGCCCTATCACACTTTAATCACTCATTGATATGCTAATGTTTTGCATCACTTATGTCACGTCACCAGTTTAATCTATAAAAATTATATATTTAGAAAAAAAAAATATTTGTAAAATTTTTATTTAAAATATGATTTTGTGAAAATCTTTTTTTTCCTTTATCACTTTTTACTTATTCACTAAAAAAAAATCTTTGACCTCTCTTGAAAATTTTTCACTCTCATAAAATAAATCTCTGACTCCATTCCAATCGATGAGTGGAGTGTTATAAAGATATGATATGATACAATGGTGCCATTTGATCCTTAATCTTCCTAAATTATGTTTACCATTTCTTTTTATTTTTTTCTAAATTTTCTATGATATTTTCCGTTTTAAATATTTTAAAATTTTTTATTTTATTTTTATTATCTACTCCTTTCATCTCATTATAAATATCAATCTTATAAGTTTTACAAAGCCTAAGGCAAGTAATTGAAATTAAAAAATTCATGAACATTAAATTTAATTTCCTCATTTTACCATTTCTCTTTCCATCCACTAAATAGGTGTATTAAGATAACATCAATAGAGAACAATGTATTTAAGTAGATTGATAAAATTAATATTTAAATTAAATATCTATACATATTATTAAAGTAGATGTATAATCTACTCCGAGAATGTTTTAAAAAACAATTTTAATTTTTTTAATTACATTTAAGTTTTTATTTATATTACTTATAATATTAGTAATTGAAAAACATTGTTTACACCCAATTATTTATGTAATAAATGTCCATAAATTTTTGAAATCCAAAGAATAAAATAGTTTTTATGATAATAGTTGTTTAATTATATTATTTTATATATGATATTGCTTCAAAACTCCACACAAAATTTTAAAAATTTCAATATAAAGCCGAAAAAATACCTAGTATAAATATATAATTTACGATATGAAAAGCTATTGGTCCCCCTTAACTAAAAAGAGGGAGGAATACAAATGATATGAAAAGGTATATAAAAAATCCCTTTTATGAAAAGTCTACTTTCAATGTAATATCAACCAGAGAAATGCAATCACTAGATGATTCACTAGAGAACCACACCATATCTTATACTTTTATATAGTCATTACTAGGTACCTACGCATTTCCTATAAATCTATTATTTTTATTTTAAAAAAGGGAACGAATATGGTTCATTGAAGACTTCAAGTTTACAGGATGTGATTATCAATATTATTATTATTATTATTATTATTTAAAAGGGACACAGGATGTCATTATCAATATTTATTTTTGAAAGGGGTAAAAAATTATATACAAATATGACAATACACCAATTAAAGTGGATAAATAATTTTTTAAAAATTTATTAATTTTGTTAGACATACGATGAAATGGTTAATGACCTATTATTCGTACATCGAAAAATTAAATCAAGCTAATAAACCATCCATGATATGTAATTATATAAGAGAGAAAATTACATTCTCCCACATTATTGTTACAGTATTCTATAAGATTTTTGTAGTATTGTTGTAGTTTTACCATTTCAGATTTGACTCTGAATTTTTTTGTTTTTCCATTTAAATAATAATCCAATCCCAGCCCATTATTAATATATAACAAGTAATTTATTATTAATATGTGAAAAAATTAACAAAGTGAGTGTATACAGCAATGGATTGAAAACATTTCTGTATTTCTTCATCATTCAAAGTATTAAACAAATTTCATTTATTAAAATATTTTCACATTTACATTTAATTATTTATAATTTTATGAAAAAATTATCATAATCTTAAATTTAACTTCTTCATTATAAATTCGTTACATTTTATAGATAATATTGATGCGTGGTTTTATAAATGTAACCCCCCACTTCAGCATAAATGAATACAAAGAGCAGAGGAAGCCAGACCACTTTTTTCCACTTCCTCTCTCAAGTTAGAATACTTTGCATCATCAAACTAGCTAGGAGCACATAAATAAAAATTTTAATTCTCTCAAACACTTAAATCTTTTTATATATTTATATATTTTTATATATCTCTGTTTTTTAATTGTCACATTTAACTAATTCACACCAACTAAGAAAAAATGGTTAAAATTAGTTGATTACCTATATTTTATAAAAAAAGAATACATTACTTTTCAAAATTACCCCTATTTAAAACTCCACTAGTGGAGAATATAATTTAATGCTTAGTTGATTTTGATTTATTGAAAAATTGTATAAGTACATTAAATTAAAGGGTAAATTTGGAAAAAATTATTTAATGTTGCACAAAGTTTCTAATGTGACAAGTAAAAAGAACATAGAAGCACTCTAAAATGTGACAACTAAAAAGGAATGGAAGGAGTATTGTATACTTCCCTTTACTTGAGTAAAAAAGATGCTTAAGTGAGGGAAGTGTCACTCCTCCCTGCCACTCATAAATGAACACAAAAACATGGAGGAAATCGGACCACTTTTTCTCACTTCTTCTGTTTTTCAGTTTTTTTGAAATCAACATTCTCTCGAGTTGGAATACTTCGTACGAAACTAGCTGGGAGTACATAAATTAAAATTTTAACTCTCAAACACTTTAATCCTTTTATATATGTATATCTTTCTATATATTGTATAATTTTTCCCTTATTTCTCTTCAAGGGTTAATTAATAACACCCTTATTTTGTGCATAGTAAATGAGAGAATTAATGCTCTTTTTATATTTTCAAAAAGAAATCGAGCATATATATGAATATTTCCTATATAACCCCAATACCTCTGCACCAATTAAGTTTACTACCAATTTTTTGTTTAATAATAGAGGAATAAATTAAGATTTATTAAATAATTCGCTAGAATAGTCAAAGTTCACATGTGCTTGGCAAAAATGTTGGTCATAAACTAATTTAAACCCACTAAGAAATTATTTTTAAAAATCCTATAAAAAAACACAAATTCAACCTTTAATAAGTATGGAAGAGTTGCTACTATTTTGTCCTATTATAATTTATTTCATTGACCTTGACAAACAGCAGTACCCAAGATGTTGATGTAAACCAAAATTCTGTCAACAATAAATTATTAATTTTTGAATAATAATAATAATAATAATAATAATAATAATAATAATAATTGCTACACTCAAATATCACGTGAGAAGTAAGGTTTTTTCCGCATTCAAATAAATTGTCTCGGCAAAACTTGCTTTCATGTGACCCTTGTAATGGAAAATGGCCTATGACATGACTTGTTATATCAGTATATTGTTAACACCATAATTCATAAAAAAAAAACCCAAATCTTAATGATCTAATTAGATGAAAATAATAAATGAAATACATGATCCAATTGAAATATTCGATACTATGGTGTCCAAATTTGGATTTTTCAAATAGTTCAGTGATTAGTTGTATAGTTTAAACAAAAATTTATTTATGTGGTTTAAAAAAATAATAATAAAAAAAATCATGACAATTCATAGTTGTTTTTTTTTAAAGGCCACAAACGCCTAGTCAGGGATATGCATGTGTGTGGAGCAAAGCTCAATGTCATCCTATACCCTGGACATTAGATTCGATCTCGGATTCTCCCCAAAACAAATATTTTACACAAAAAACTTGGTATCAATTGACCTAAAAACAGTTAGTGGTAACTCATAGTTTAGTTATTACTTTTTTACGTATAGGCACATTTTTTTTAACTTTTTATGAAAATAATAATTTTTTACAAAGAATTATTCATTTCGAAGTGTGAAGTATTGTATTTTCATTTTCAATGTAATTGTAACCAGAGAAATGGAATCACAGGAGATCCACTCGGACCACAGTCTACTCTTTTATTTTTCTATACCCATCACTAGTTATCTTATTAATTTATTTTTTTTTTACTGACTATTGGTTTGATATTGACACGGTTTTTATGAATGTGATCTTTAGAGATTTTTCATATTTTATCACTTATCTCAACGTGAATACTTTATGTCATTATTATTAGTAAAATCATAATTTAACGTGAATACTTTATAGTTTATGCCATTATTATTACTAAAGTCATGATATATATATTAATAAGATGGATGAAATTAAAAAAAAAAAAAAGCTGAATTAATGTTTATTAAATATCTAAACGTGATATTGATAATTAATTTAAAATAAAAACAAAAATTATCCCAAAAAATTCATATATCAGGGATTAATCCTACTGAAAAAAGTAATTATATAAAAAACTTAAATTTTACTATATGCAGCGTGGGTATAGATTTATCCGTTTATGTCTTTATGGTCTAAAGTTTATAATTTAAATTTCATGTCACCGAATGAAAATACATGGACTGTATAATAAATATGTGTATCCCTCACTTATTGCATACGTAAAAAAAAAAAAAATAAAATAAAAAACTTAAGTTACATATACCCCCACTTTTTAAAATTTGGAATGGGGGAGAATCAACTAAGGATATATTCCCACTTTTTAAAATTTACATATTTTCTATATATTTTATAATTTACCTTTATGTCTCTAAAAATTTCCTTTTGGAGTTAATTAATAACACCCTTATTTTGAACGCCTTAGCTAAGGCGCAGTCTATCAAATTTTATAATCCAGATGAGGGAATTAATGCTCATATTATATTTTCTAAAGAAATTGGGCATTTATGAATATTTCCTATATAACCATAATACCTCTGTCTTAATTATTAACTGGCAATTCTTATTTAATAATAATAGGGATATTCTAAACATTCAAAATTACATATGTAATGGTATACTATTTTATAATATTGTTATTAGATTGAAAGGTAATTTATAGATTTTTTGTTGTTGTTAGACGAGATGTGATTTATCGATCGAAATGTTGGATAACTAAGAAATAACATATTCAAGCAATTAACAATTTATTATTAATAATTTAAGAGAGAATCAATTAAAATGTCATGAGCATATTCTTAAAAAAAAACCCATTAATGCTTCCATAAGATATGTTGAATTTCTGCTTACGAAAGGCCACTGAAAGACCTAAAAATAATGTAAATTTTTAACTAACGAAATGACATAATTTGGTTTATTTGGTATTTTGACTTTGATAGAGCATTATAAAAATTTATACGTATATTTAAAGTAGATGTATAATCTTCCGTGAGAGCATTTCAAATAACAGTTATAAATATTTTTTTAAAATATTATTACATTTAAATATTTTTTTGCATTAATTACGGCATTACTAATAAAAGCATCTCATGGAACAATGATAAATATTTTTTAAAATATTATTACACTTAAATATTTGTTTGCATTAATTATGGCATTACTAATAGAAAGGTTTAATTATATTAATGAATTTTATATTAATATTTCATTTAAACTTTCAAAGACAATTACAATTACTGAAAAATATTTGTTTTTGTAGAAATATGTATATCAACGGTTTACATTATTATGAGTTATTTAAGTATGATTTTTTTAGGCCAATTTGCAAATAATAATTGAAAAGAAGCATTTGCTTTGGTTTATATATAAGCAAATTAGAAGTACATATATTTAAAGTAATGTATAATCTGTCTTCAGAGCATTTCAATAAACAATTATAATTTTTTTAAAAAATATTATTGCACTTAAATATTTGTTTGCATTAATTATGGCATTACTAATAGAAAGGTTTAAATGCATTCATTAATTTTGTATTAATATTTCATTAAACCTTTAAAAGGCAATTATAATGATTGAAAATATTTATTTTGTAGAAATATGTATTCCAACGATTTACATTATTATGAGTTATTTAAGCATGATTTTTTAGGCCAATTTACAAGTAATAATTGAAAAGAAACATTTGCTTTGGTCTATATGTAAACAAATTATAAGAATATATATTTAAAGTAGATGTATAATATGCCCTAAGAACATTTCAAGGAATAATTATATATTTTTTTAATATTAGTGCACTTAAATATTTGTTTACATTAATTATGGCATTAATAATAGAAAGGTTTAATTGTATGCATTAAATTTATATTAATATTTTATAAAAACTTTCAAAAATAATTATAATGTTTGAAAATATTTGTTTTATACCTTTCGTTTTTAATTAATTTTTGTAATTATTTTTTCTACCTTTCTTTTCTTTTCTATTTTTTTCTTTTTATTTTTTATTTTTTTATGGGTGGTTCTCATATTAGGTATTGTTTTATTAGCATCTCTTTTATTTATTTACAAAACTACTACAAAAGCAAGGAATTTACATAGTAAAAAGTTAATGTAGCTGATTTTAAATAGTTATGACTAATTGGGTGTTGCTGTGTATCAAATTTTCAAGCATATTGTCTATATAATCAAATAGTTTTGACTTTGAACTAAATAATAAATAGATTTAAAATTTAAACTATTTAAATTGTTTAGGAGCAAAATTAAGGGCCTGTTCGGCAAGAAGGATAAAACATTCACGGATAGGATATGTGAATTGGATAATGGTAAGAAAGTATATGAGCATGCTCATATACTATCAAGTGTTTGATATACACCAGATAAACTATCATTTAGTTATCTTATTTTACGTTTGAAGTAGACTAGATAATTATATATAAATAAGCATGATTATTTTTTATAATATAGGTATATATATATTTTTTTAATTTGACTTTTTTTTTCTTTTTCTTATGATTTTCATTGGTATATTTATTATAGTTTTTATTAAATTATTAACAAAATATATAACTTATAAATAATAAAATACATGTAAAATAATTATATTTGAGCATATTTCATATGAAAATCAACCATTTCATATGGAAAAAAAATCTTACTTAGGGAAGTTGATGTCACATTTGGTTGTTGATAAGGTTCTTATCCAAGCTTTAGGATCGACGATCAAAAGAATGATACCATGAAACCCTAGATCAAGGTGAAAAACTAAATAAATTGATAAAAAAACAAATTTAATTTTTATTCTATACTACATGTTTCTATAATGACTCTCCCATAATATTAATTATGATGTGGTCAATGGAATAAAATAAAGTAATAGAATAAAAATATGAAGATAACAGGAGGATATAATAACTTATCTCATCTAGATGCTTATCATGTTCACCAAATGAGCTATACTGTATAAATAATGACAAATAAAATTATTGCGATGCCCTTACGACATCAATTAATAACTAATATATCCTTTTTAAAAAAATCACAATTGATGTCTAATGTAAAACAGATCTAAACTTGTTTGGTCTGATATGTGGTCTTTAGTGATCATTAATGTTAAAATTACTATCTAATTAATTAAGTTTTATTAAATAATAATAATTGGCTAGAATAGTCAAAAGCACACATGTTCTCAGCAATTATGTCGGTCATAATAAACTAATTTAAACCCATTCAAAATTGATTTTTTAAAATAAATCCATATAAAAACTCAAATTCAACATTGACCAAGGAAGGGATTGATGCCATAAAATTGTCCTTTTATAATTTATTATATTTGACTTTTAATCAAAAACAGTACGATAAACCCCTGTGATCTAAGCACCAAAATTCTTCCACCAATAAAATTAATTTATTTTTTAAAACGATGTAAAAAATATAATTTTTTAAAATATAAAAAAATAATAAATTAAATTACAAAGAAACCCCATCAGGGGTATATCGGTCAAATTTCCTAGGGTAGGGTTACAAACTTAAAATCAATAAATAAAGAAATTCCCCAAAATTTCTCTCTCTCTCTCTCTCTCTCTCTATATATATATATATATATATATAAATAGAGAGAGAGAGAGAGAATTCATTGAGTTCTTCGAGCTTTGATCGGAGATTGAGAGGAGGAAGCGAGATGGGGAGCAATGGCACCGCCGCCGCGCTGCCTTGCCCTAAGACGCTGCCGGCGACATCCAATGGGGCTTGGCAAGGCGATAACCCACTGCATCACGCGTTGCCGCTGGCGATCCTCCAGATTTGTCTCGTGCTCGTCGTCACAAGATCCCTTGCCTTTTTGCTCCGCCCCATCCGGCAACCCCGCGTCATCGCCGAGATCATCGTTAGTATTCTCACCTATTCCTTCTCCGCGTTTGCCGTTGATTTTTCTTTGATTTTTAACGATTGCTTTTCCACGATGCTGAAGATTCCGTGGGGTCTTTTGTGAGTGATTCCTTTATCATGTTACTATGTGCTTTTCATATTGAGAACGATTGTTCTTTTAACCATGATTCCAACTACTTAAAAATTTGATTTTTTTTCTTCTTCTTCTTTTAATTTCACTTCAATTGCCTTTGAATTTTGATTATAATGTTACTTTTTTTTTGGTTCCTTTTTCCTTATTCTTATGGACATGTTTTTTTTATTTAGTTTAGTGTTTCTTATTAATATATTTAGTAAGAGCATCTTAGTCTTTTGCTATTTGGTATGAGATTGTGTGTGCACGTCTTTACTTTTTCTTTAAATACAGATTTATATTTCTTATTTGTAAACAAATAAGAAGTTATATAGTATGGTTCATGAATATTATTTTTGATTCATGGTTTTGTTTCTCAAAAGCTATGGGTTTTAAGTCAATTCTGGCACATTGAAGAAAGCCATATAAGAACAGGTTTTTCCAAGGGGATGTTCTTTTTTTCTTTTTCATGTGCAAAAATTTCAACTTGAACTATTTAAACTAATTATCCAAAATGGCCATATCTGACTCATTTTCACTTTTACAAGGAGTCTTTTTTCCAAACATGAGAAGCATATATATATATATATATATAGTCAAGGTGTGCGGAAATCTATTTTCATTGGGCTGCAAGTCTATTCATAAGCAATGAAACTGCTGCAAGTCTTAAAGCTCTTTATTCCTAATATTTTTTTAGTGTTTCTTATTAATATATTTAGTAAGAGCATCTTAGTCTATTCCTATTTGGTATCAGAATTTTTTTTAAGGTATTCCTTCTAGGAATAGATTTGAGATGGAACCTTAAATCACTGTTGTGCACTTCTCTATCTATCTTTAAATAATACAGATTTTTGTATCACTAAAAAACATAAGAAGTTCTATAACATGGTGCATGGATATTATTTTTGCTTCATGGTTTTGTTTCTCAAAAGCTATGGGTTTTAAGTCAATCCTGCTACAATGAAGAAAGCCATATAAACTAATCATCCAAAGTGGCCATATCTGACTCATTTTCATTGATACAAGGAGGTTTTTTTTTCCAAACATGAGAAGCGCGCGCACACACACACACACATATATATATATAGTCAAGGTGTGCGGAAATCCATTTTCATTGGGATGTAAGTCTATTCTCCCATCTGAATCATCTTGGCACCAAGCAATGAAACTGCTGCAAGTCTTAAGAAGCTCTTTCTTCCTAATTTCTTTTACTAAATTTACATGATCTTTTTCTTTGTGAATAATAATAATAATAATAATTGTCTAAAGTAATTCACGGCCGGGTCAGTTTGAGAAAACCTCGGATATCAGACCGTAGATTTTGCTTTTACGGACGTTTTATCTTTTTATTATTTTTATTTATTTTTTCGTGTGGTTCCTTTTTATTTTTATTTTTTTTGTTTTTGTTCCTAATATGTTTATATATTTTTTTTCCCTTGACAAAGTGGTGGTTTATATACTTTATTAATAATAAAAATAATAAAAATAATAATAATAATTTTTGTTTTTTTCTTGGAATGTACAGGGAGGTATACTGCTGGGGCCGTCGGCGCTGGGGCGTAGCACGGCGTTCCTGAACAACGTGTTCCCAAAGCAAAGCTTGACGGTGCTGGACACCCTCGCAAACATCGGCCTTCTCTTCTTCCTCTTCCTCGTCGGCCTCGAGGTCGACCTCAAATCCATCCGCCGCACTGGCAAGCCGGCACTCGCCATCGCCGTGGCCGGCATCTCCTTCCCCTTCGCCCTCGGCGTTGGCGCTTCCTTCGTCTTCCACTCCACCGTTTCCAAAGATGCTCGCCATATCCCCTTCCTCGTCTTCATGGGCGTTGCCCTCTCCATCACCGCCTTCCCAGTCCTCGCCCGCATCCTCGCCGAGCTTAAGCTCCTCACCACTGACCTTGGTCGCATGGCCATGTCTGCTGCCGCATTCAACGACGTTGTCGCTTGGGTTCTTCTCGCTCTCGCCATTGCTCTCTCCGGCTCTGGTTCTCCTATTGTGGCTCTCTGGGTTTTTCTCTCTGGCATCGCCTTTGTCGCCTTTGTCGCTCTAGCAATCCGCCCTGTTTTAGTTTGGATGGCAAAAAGCTCACAAGAAGGAGAACCAGTCAAAGAGTCATACATCTGCCTGACCCTCGCCACCGTCCTCGCCGCCGGGTTCGCCACCGACGCGATCGGCATCCACGCCCTTTTCGGGGCCTTTGTCGTCGGCATCTTCGTCCCCAAGGAAGGGCCTTTTGGCCGTGTCATGATCGAAAAGATCGAGGATTTAGTTACCAGCCTTTTCCTCCCACTCTACTTCGTCTCCAGTGGACTCAAAACCAACGTAGCCACCATCAGCAGTGGTCAGTCATGGGGTTTGGTTGTTCTTGTTATCACCACTGCATGCTTTTGGCAAGATTCTCGGCACCATCGTCGTCGCACTCTTTGTCAAGGTTCCTCGCCGGGAGGCCGTGACACTGGGCTTCCTGATGAACACTAAAGGTCTCGTGGAACTCATCGTACTCAACATTGGCAAAGACCGGAAAGTCTTGAATGATGAGACCTTCGCTATTATGATTCTAATGGCGCTTTTCACCACCTTCATCACCACTCCTATTGTCATGGCTATCTACAAACCAGCTCGCCCAGCAATTCCTTACAAACACCGCACTATTAAACGCAATGACACTCAGAGCGAGCTCCGTATTCTGACTTGCTTCCGTGGCAACTCTAACATACCAACATTAGTGAACTTGATCGAGTCATCTCGTGGCATCCGGCGACATGGTCTCACTGTTTATGCTTTGCATCTCATGGAGTTGTCAGAGAGGTCCTCAGCCATATACATGGTGCACAGAGCCAGACGAAATGGACTCCCTTTCTGGAACAAGACGGCTAATTCTGGCAGTGGAGACCATTACGTGGTCGCATTCGAAGCGTTTCAGCGTCTGAGCCATGTCTCAGTGCGTCCCATGACTTGCATCTCTGATCTCCAAACCATGCATGGAGACATCCTCGACAGCGCCCAGCAAAAGCGTGTGGCACTTATTGTCTTGCCTTTCCACAAAACCATGCAGCCCGATGGCTCATTCCAGTCATTTGGCCGCGCTTACCAGCAGATCAACCAGCGCGTACTCGAGCGAGCCCCGTGCTCAGTTGGCATTCTCATCGATCGTGGGTTCGGTGGCAAGGCACAAATATTAGCAAGTGATGTGTCCTATAGGATCGGTGTCATCTTCTTCGGCGGAGCTGATGATCGAGAAGCTCTCGCTTATGGTGCTCGTGTGGCCGAGCATCCTGGCATTGCTTTGATTGTCTTTAGATTGAGTTTGTTATCCACTGAAGTTAGCATCACTATGGATGCAACAGACCGAGCTGCTGATGATGCTGCTATTGCTGCTGTAAGAGCATCTGATGAGTCCATAAGGTTTCAAGAGTCTGAGGTTGGGACACATGCTGAGTTTGCAACCTCAATCAAGGATCTTGGCAGGTGTAATCTATTGCTTGTTGGGAAGTCCACACCAACATTGGGTCCAAGGCCGAGTTTGGATTGTCCAGAGTTGGGTCCTGTGGGGAGTTACTTGGCCACAGATGAGTTTTCTAACACAACTTCAGTGTTGGTGTTGCAGCAGTATGATGCTGCAGCTCATAGGGTGCAGACTCAGCAGGTTCAGTGTGCAGATTTGGCTGATTCGTCTGACACTGGATGATGAGCAGCAGCGACTTTGTTTGTTTTCTCTTAATTTTAGTCAGTTTATTAGTGCTTCTGTTTCCATCGTCTCTTTAATACAATTGAATAAGCAGAGCTGTGTAAAGGGTTTGTTTTTTAATTTGGATTTGATTGGTAGGAAAACAGAGTAAAAGAATAGTCTCGTTTTGTTATTAGTTCTCATAGAAAAGATGTAAAGGTGGGATGAACTTTTTTTTTTTAATTATTATTAATGGTGTTGTTTGCTGAAACTTTGGTATTAGAAACAATTTTATAAAGTGAATCTCCTTTAGACATAATTTAAATAATTACATTTATTATTTAAAGCCAGACTCAAGACAACAAATTTTCTGCTTGCTTTATCCCTTTGCGCAAAGAAACGAAACAAGACCAAGTTTTCCTCCAATATAATCATCATAAACCACAAATTTGAGAGAAGTTATTTTATATTTTATCTGAATGGTAAGAAACAAACAACACTCAGATACAACAGAAATTAACAATAGGACCTCCTCATGAACTGCAGAAAGAAAGAAAACTTCAAAAACTTCAAACACTGATCTCTTCCAGGTGAAAGACCTTCAAAAACTGTCAGATTATAATTTTTGCCAAAATTTTCAATCTTTATTCTCCCCGAGAGTGAACCGAACAAACCTCCGAACTTTGATATTCTCTCCAAGTGCAGCAACAGTCTGCTTCACTAGATCCTTCACCAAGACACTGTCATCTTTGATGAAGGGCTGCTCTAAGAGTGCGAGCTCTCCTAGTCTCTTCGATATCCTCCCTTCAACTATCTTCTCCCTTATGTGCTCGGGCTTCGACTGAAGGTCCTCTCTCTGCATTTCAATCTCTTTTTCCTTGTTCACGATACTATCGGGGATCTCCTCTATCGAAACAAAATTCACTTGTGGGCATGCCACAACCTGCATGGCGAGGTCCTCAACTAGCTCCTTGAATTTCTCATTTCGACCCACAAAGTCGGTTTCACAATTGACCTCAATGAGAGTGCCAATGCGGGAATCGTGGATGTAGGAAGCAATGCGGCCCTCTGCAGCCAAGCGGGAAGATTTTTTATCAGCAGAAGATAGGCCTTTCTTTCGTAGGTACTCTTGGGCCTTCTCAAGGTCTCCACCTGTTTCTGTGAGAGCTTTCTTGCAGTCCATCATGCCAGCACCTGTTTCCTCTCTTAGTTGCTTGACCAGGGCAGCTGAAACTGCCACTGTCGGTGGCCTGCAAAGTTCAAACATAAGTTTGATTTTCAGTATTTGATGTATGTTCTCATCATGCCATGCATCTCAAGGTCGGAAAAATTGATAGACTATCCTTTCTAGATCTTCACTTCCAATCAGGCCCTAGCATGGTGACATGGGGGCACATTAAGGAAAGAGAGGGACCAGCTGGGTTGTAAGGCTACTATCATGAACAACATTCTAAGGACAAGACATGATTCATGGATCTGTGATTCAAAAATATGATTCAAGTTACCCCTCTAGGAAAGGAGGTGAACTGTTATATCTGAAAATGAATTGAACTCAATGAAAGAGAAAAAGCAACATACTTTGCAGCAGTTTCCTGGTTCTCGACTGGCTGGTCCTTTGGCACTGCAGGTGCAGAAGATCTTGCGGCAGTTTGAGCAGCCACCTCAGCAGCAAAGTCCTGGCTTTTCTTTTCCAAGCCTTCGCCAAGGTTGTACCGGACAAACCTCCTCACTTTTATATTTTCTCCAATTGTTGCAATTGTCTGCTTCACCCAATCCTTAACCACCACCTTATCATCCTTAATGTATGGTTGCTCGAGCAGTGCTAGTTCTTCAAGCCTTTTTCTAATCCGCCCATCAACAATTTTTGATCGGATCTGTTCTGGTTTTGTCGAGAGATCTTCTTTTTGCATTTCTATTTCCCTTTCCTTGTTCACAATCTCCTCTGGGACATCTTCAGTGACCAAGTACTGTACTTGAGGACAAGCAGCAACTTGCATGGCGAGGTCATCAACCAACTGCCTAAAAATCTCACCACGAGAAACAAAGTCAGTTTCACAGTTGACCTCAATCAGGATTCCTATCCTGTTGTCGTGGATGTATGATCCTATCCTTCCTTCTGCAGTTGCTCTACTTGCCTTTTTATCAGCACTTGCCAACCCTTTCATCCTGAGTAACTCCTGGGCTTTAATGATGTCCCCACCACTTTCTGCGAGAGCCTTCTTGCAGTCCATCATGCCAGCTCCTGTTTCTTCACGTAATTGCTTGACAAGAGCAGGAGATACAGTCGCTGCATTTTCATAAAATCAAATACAAGAAGACATACACACTATATATACTTTTAATTTAGCAACTATTGCAACATAAACAGAAGAATCAAATTGCAAGAAGAGATTGCAGAATCTGATCAGATGGACATTATTTGAAAGTTGGCATATGAGATTTTTAAATGAATTATCTAGTAAAGCGCATATCAGCTGCGGTGAAATGAATAACAACCAAGCCATGCAACGAAAGAACCAAACTAAAGTTTTTCTTGTCTCATAAAGGATTCCTATATCAACAAACACCAGATATTCTGCAGTAAAAAATTCATTGCTGCAAAATCAGCATCTTAAATATAAGGCTGATGACAATATCTATGAAGACGCACAAAAATAGCTCAAGGCTGTCTTCAGGTTAGAGTGTTACGCACAAAATCCAGAAATTCTAGCCTGTCAGGTCAGCCATCATTATCATGCTTCTTCTAAACTCTTTGCTGTAGGAAACTAAAAGTGATCGAGTAAAAGCCATATTATAATTCTGAAACTTATCATAATTGGTTCCAAAAGAATGACTTTGTTAACTAATTGTAACGTTCTATTTCCATTGTAAATTGGGTTCTGCTTTGCATTATGGTGTCAAAGGATAGCTCATGATTAAATTTTGTCTTTCTCTTTAGCGTACAAATTTTTCGTTTTTTTTTTTGTTTTTCTTTTCCCGAATCCTCCTTCAAAGATAGACAGTTATCCTCTAAGAACTACTTAAGAAAATGCTTATTGCTACAAAAAAAGCATATGAATATTAGTACTCACCATTCCTCATGCTTCCTTGAGCAGCAGTGCCACTTTGGTCATTTGATGCTTTAGCAGACTCAGCCTTTTCATCTGTTGAGTCTGAAGAGGTAATTTCATTCTCAACCAGTGGCGGTGCTTCAGTGTCCACTCCCTCGTTTACTGTACTCCCATTTACTTCCTCAGGAATGGCATCCCCTACAAGAGGAACCTCACTTGCAGTAGTATCTGCAGAGGAGCCAGTCTCATCCTGAGAAGTAGCAACAGCTTGGTTGTCAACTTCAGCAGCTCCATCATCTTTCAGGACTTCATCTACCCCTGAACTTTCTGAAGTCAAAATTTCTTCAGCACTCTTTGGAATTTTATCACCTTGAACTATATTTGCAGAAGACTCACTCTCCCTTGAAATTGTGTCTGTTGAACTAACAGTATGAGCCTTGATGGTTTCACCTGCAGTAATATTGTTTGCACCATCTGTTACAGTGGCCTCTGAAGTAATTGCAGGCTCCAGCTCAATTTTCACTTCATTTTCTGGTATAGAAATCTCATCTAAAAGTGGACCTCCAGAGGGTTCAATTGAGGTTCCAGAGCTTTCGGTTTCTGGCAAAGCTTCAAGGACTGCAGTAGCACTCTCAGGCGAAATGCCTTCTGGTTCCTCATCCAGTACAGTAGGAACTGAATCCACCACAGAATCTTCCTCATGTGAAATGCTTTCAGGTTCCTCATCCTGCACAGTAGAAACTGAATCCACCACAGAAGCTTCCTCATGTGCAATGCTTTCAGGTTCCTCATCCTGCACAGTAGAAACTGAATCCACCACAGAAGCTTCCCCAGGTAGCTCTTTGGAAATAGTTTCATCTGCCTCCAGTCCAATGTGTGATCCAGTGGGAACATTAGGCTCATCAATATCACTTTTCTTCACAGAGTTCTCCACCTCGACTTTGTCAGGCTTTTCCCTTGACTTCATCTATTGACCCTCCTATCTGTTTTGAGATCTCTGAAGCTTTTTGAGTTTTCTCACGCTCATCCAAAAATGCAGCAATCTCCTTGTTCTTGCGGAAAGCCACCTGAAAAGGATTGGTTGCTACAACATCCTCCACTCCCAGATTAAGTTGTTCATTCAACAATTCCACATCTTGTTCTTTCTTCATTGTTAAAGTTACCTTTCCTCTTGAAATGCGTAAGACCCGTACACTGACTTCTTGACCAACCTGCAGAGATGTGTTCCCCAAAATACTGTCAAATCCTTCAGATTCCTCAGAGATAGGAAGGAAACCTTCCTCACTCTCTGGCAGTGATATAAATGCTCCTGACCTTGTTTGATTTTTCACAGTCCCATCTAGAACCTGTCCCTTGACAAACTTGGAGGTCTTCTGGATGTCAGCCCTCCTCTGATCAGTCCTTGAAGCATTTCTCTTGTTTGGTTTTGGTTTATCATCACTTCCACTAGTAGAGGCCTCCTTTCTCTGCTGTGATTTATTGGTATCACTGCCATCACGCATGGTGAGAGCTATCCGTCCATTTTCCATGTTTACTTCCACTATCCTAACTTTTACCTCTTGCCCAACGGAAACAATGGACCCAACATCCTTGACATATCCTTCGCTCATCCTAGAAACATGAACAAGGCCATCCGTAAAAGCGCCAAAGTCAATAAAAGCACCAAATGGCTGAATTGACCTCACTTTCCCCACAAAAGAAGCACCAGGAACTAGCTCTTCAGTCTTTACAGGTGGCATTTCACTCTTTCTTGCAGGTCTCGTTCTCTTGTCTCTCACCTTAGAGGTAGCAACAGCACTTCCTTGAGCAGGATCATTCGGTCCAACAGAGACTGCAGGAGTTTCTGTGACTTCCTCAGCCTCTTCTGGTGCAGAGGAATTAGAGTCCTCAACAGTTACATTGGTTCCAACAGCCGCAAAAATATGGTTTCTTGATCCTTGCTTCAAGTGATAGCTTTTTCCATAAATCCGAAATAGCTGTAAAGATGATTGGGGCAGGAGGCACCTACGAGAGAGGGATGCAACCCTTGTGTGCTTTCCAGTAAGACAACATCTTGACAGTTGAATCTCTTTCCAAGGAACAACCGTGGTCCTAGGAAGCACACTGATATTGCCTGCAGAACAATGTATTATAGGGGTCATGATGGATGTAGTCTGCTGAACCACTAAGTATATCTGCAATCAGTAGCTCCACATTCTCCTTCCCTCGTCTGTCCAGAAAAGAAAATTTGACCAGTTATAAGAATAGACTTTTGCTATTTGGCCATGAAAAACATATGGATAAAAGGTAGACATATCTAAATCATCCAATCAAATTTCATACCATGAATGAAATGATATCCATTACTTAAAACAAAGCTGAAATATAATCACAAATGATAAAATGAACCAAGAAATTAAAAAATTCACATCAATAGAGAATTCAACGTAAGAACATATAGAAAGGAGTTACCACATATAAATGCAAATCTACTATACCATGTACAATCTAAAGGCACCCCTAATCTTACCTTGTTATACGCTGTTTAGATTGAACACCTTTTATTAGCGAAAATGTTACATTTACTCATGACTATTGTATTTTGCTTCGATCTCATTGACATAAATAATTCCCTAAGGGCGCTAATATATATATATATATATATATACATATAATATAACAGTTAGCAAATCAATTACTCTTCTTGTTGTCTCATCAACAAACACTGTCTCAGACTTTACACCACTATAATGTCTTGCCTGGAAAATAAACAACTAGCCAAAGTTTATGAGACAGAATAAGCTATAATATAGATTAATCACAATTGAAAGTTAGAGATTCTGCCATCTTCTGGAATAATTAAATCTCAATGCAAGCAAATTGAGAGCCATACCAGCTGTAAGTCAAACTTACAGAAAAGTGGTAAAAATTTAAACAAAATCCCCTTTAATTTTGAAGTATATGCAAAAAAATATTCCACAAGAAAATCTCTCTTTCTGTAATGAATCTCAGCAAGAAAGCCAGGTTTTCTGCGTAGTTTGAATCTACAGCTGCTATCAACACACACATAAAAAAAATGCAGAAGTTACATTCTCACAGAAACCTTGTGAACTTCCAACCAATAACAAATAATGGGCTTGGATAATGTACAACAACAACCACTAGGAAACAAAATGATCCAAACACTTAACCATGTACAAAACATTCAAAGCTTTATACAAATCAATAAATTCCCTCTTAGAGAGAGGGATGATTACTATTGAAATTTATCTCTTTATAGACAAGTGCACAAAAACAAAGGCTTTAGAAAAGTTTTTTCACTCCATTATTTGATAACATATCAGTACCAAATAAAGCATAAGGATGACAAATTCTTTATCATAGTTTGACATCACTCATACAAAAAGCTGCAATTTCATCAAATCACAAAAAGAAACTTACACAAAACGAAGAAGACACTGAGACTTGATTATAATATACAACATAAAACAGAGAAACTACTACCTGAGAATACACATACACAAAATTCAAACTTCAAGTTATCTCCTAAATTTCCTCCACATTCAATAAAAGAGCACACACAAACTCAAGAAAACAATCAAATCAAGACAAACTACTTCAGCAAGCAAACATCGAGCAAAAATCATAAATTTTTAATAAAAATAAAAAAAAGGAAAAACTCCACATTCACTAGTCTTCACATAATAAACAGTTCCATACCAAAACACTTCTCCCCTTAATTTCTAACAAAAAGATCAAAATAAATCCACATGAATGACAAGATTTGGTTGGAATCAAGCAGAAAGCGAGACAAGGAACAAAAAAAAAGCACCTTTAGGGGCCAGAGAAGGAGAAGAGCGAGCACTCCTTGAGAGACACCGAGAGAGAGCGAGAGTGCGCGGTGAGCCGGAGAAGGAGAGCCGGGAGAGTAGTTTATCTCTTGTTTATATATATATATATATATATATATATCCTTATCTTTTACAGAGTGTGGTGTGGAGGCGATGGTTGTATAAATGGATGATGTGAGAGAGAGAGAGAGAGAGGATGGTAAGGATTCAAGACTTGAAGAAATTGTGTTTATTTTCCTATTTTTTTGATTAATATTACTCTGTGGTTTTTTAATTATTATTATTATTATTTTTTTTGTCATATATGTTGGTAAAAATAATAAATTATAAGATATTAACACAACCACGTAATTTTTAAGAAAAATAAAGTATTTAGATAATTAGTCCCAAACCCAATTTTTTTCTTTCTTATAAGTGGGAGTGGGTTTAACTCTGGTAAATTTTGTTGCTTAAACTAGGGATTTTTTTATATTTATATCTTATTTTTTTTTTTTCAGTTTATCAAACTATAAACTTTTCTTATTTTAAAGTTTAAACTTCTATTTAAAACTATTACTTAATTTTAATTTTGTTTTATTATAGATACCAAAAATTCTATATGACACTATCTACCCAACTATCAATTCCATCTCATTTGTTGTAAAAATTTTTCAAAATCAAATAATAAAAAATAAACCGCATGTTCTCAAGTGAAGTTTGAACCTCAAAATTAAAAATGCTCACAGATTTAATACCCTAAAAAAAATTTACCCGCTTTTATACATATCAACGCACGAGATAACTTTCATCCATGTTTCTCCAAGGTTGAGAATAAAACCCTTCATTTAAAAAAATTGAAACGAAAAAAACAGAGACTCTGAAATCCAAAATACTTGGCACACACAAACAGGGATTAACTTCAGGTAAGAGAAAGGCAAAAAAAGTTAAAAACACATAGATAGGAATTTCCACAAAGCAGAAGTTTAGCTCCGAGTATGCACAGAAATCTTGAGCATGACAATATAAGATGAAAGAAGTCTGAACACAAAAAAACAATTACATGGTATATTGCACCCATGTCCTCACAAAATCTACCAGTCTCGATGACGATCCCTATCCCTACCATATTCCCGGCCTCCGTCATAATCATGAACTCGATCTCGATCTCTGTCTCTCCCCCTCTCCCGTTCTCTGCTCCGGCTCACGGGCGCCTCTCCCTATCATAAGCATGCCCATCTCTATCTCGGTTCTTGCTGCCCTCCCTGTGATTTCTTCCTTGGTCATTGCTTCGCTCTCTACCTCGTCTTTCTGTGAACAACACAACAATACCATGAGCTTGCATCAATCTTTCCCTTTTAACAGTTTCCTTCTTGAGAGTTAGAACAATTGAGAGCAGAAACATTTAAGTAGGAATAGTACCTAAGTCTTCAACTTCCCATCCAGCACGCCCTGAACCAGGAAGGGATTGTCCAGTTTCAGTTTGTTGTGCTTTTGCACGGAATTTCTTTTTTAGGTTGCCAAATTCATCATACATCTCCCCATCATCCTGACATTGGACAAAGAAAAATCAGACACGAATGAACTGCCAAACAGTTCATAGAAAGTTCATTGTGCAACCAACCTCTTCAGCCTCCTTTCTTCGCCTTTTTGTTTCTTCAATTTCTTCCTCATCAAGTTCTTTATAGCCTCCAGCACGACCTCCTCTAAAAAATAGAAGATACAACTCATAGGTAAGTTATCTGTATTATGACCTAAGTAATAATATGCAAAACATAAATTTGTCTAGACAATATTAGTCAAGAACGCAACAAAATTTGATGACAGCAATGCAACACGCAGCATTGCCCAAGAAGAGTGACAAACTGAAAATATCAAACATGAAAAGTTGGAGAAACCAATCAATTGTTAATACTGCTAAAAAGACAAATCAAAATATATAACTAATTAAAGAGTTATGCACAGTCAATCAGCTGAAGTAATAATTTCTGGATTCTCCTACTAAAGCATAATATGGATATAAATGTAATAATTATGAGCCATGTTAAGAAAAAAATTGATGACCATGGCAGGTCATGTCTTCAATATATTGATGATAAATTTTATTTAGCATCAAGCCAATTGCAAGCAGGGACAAAAATATAAAAAAAAAAGGCAATCATGAAATGTCCAACCATATTGCAAATGACAAACTGGAAAGACTAAGTACTTCGCAGCCATTTTATAACTTCATAAATTACCTCACGCCACCCTCATTGTGGCCTGGCTTATTGGTGTTACAAATATTGCACTTTGTGCGCTTTGCCCAGTTGATATTGCCACACCTGCAAAAGGAATAAATTTAGAACACAAACAAGCATAAACAATTAAACATAAAAAAAAGTGAAACAATAACTTAATACTAACATCTACTTTGTTAAGTTCCTCCCTCCTTTAGAGCACAAATAAATGAACAATAATACAGCTCAGCTTAACCATTACAGAGAAGTAGGATGCATTTTTGAATACTTGTTTAAACCCATTCTTCCAGATAATCAAACCAAAAAAATAATTTACAAGGACAAGGAGCACTCTTGGTTTTCTTTCCTTAACGAGATAAGTGAAACCCGGGAAGGCTGTGGGTTGCTTTATAATATATTTCATCATTCTGTGCAAGAATCAGTTTAAAAAATAGTAAATCAGCACTCACAAAAGCATGTAACATTTGAATTTGACTTACATTGGACAAGACCAATCATTTGGACCAAAAAGCCCTGTAGGTCCACCAACAGGAGGACGTCCACGTCCCCCAGTATCACCCCCACCACGACCCCTCCCTCGACCACCGCCACTGGCACCCATTCCACCAGCACCAGCAGGGCGAGCTGTCCCACAGCGGTTACATACTCCCCGAAATGCAAAATTCACGTTGGAGCAACTGCTTATGAGAAAAACAAGGCACAAGGAAAATTGGTACCCTCAGAGCAGTATTCTTCACCAAACAAGCAGCAATTGAAACTAAGGACCTAAAAGTGAAAGAAAGAGCTGCTCACCAATATCACAGCACAGACCTTGTATTTGGACACAACCAGTCTCCATCCTGCTGCCAAGCTTTACCCGAAGAATCACCCCGTCCTCTACCTCTCCCTGCGCCATCATTCAAATCAACACCATTTTCATCATCACCTCCCACATCAGCTCCCAAACCTGCATCTGCCACATAACCATATGACTGATCAACTGGATCCTTAGTCTTCTGCTCTGCTATGTACACTTCAATGATGCTTCCATGAAAATCCTTCTGGTGAAACCACTCCACAGCAGCCGAAGCTGCATGTGGATCCTCATACGTAATTGTGGCATCACCCTTTGGCTCATTAGTAGCTTTATCCCTGTACAACCAAATCTTTGGCCGACCAGTCCTCTTATCCTTCTGTAAAATTATATAAACAGCAAACATAGATTATGTAATCCTCATACACCAGAACTAAGCATATTAATAACTAGAAGAACTAATAGTATTGAATTCAAAATAATACCTGATTGAACCCCGTACCTTTAGCAACCCTATGGTGCCAAAATACTCAGCCAGCATATTCTCATCTGTTCCAGGAGGTAATTTGCAAACATACACTGAGCCATTCAAATGCCCCCCTCTCCCCAAGTAATTCGCCATGACAACAGCAGCAAGCTACTCACACAGTACAACAATCAACCATAAATTTTCCACTTTTCCTAAGCATCAAATGAATTATGAAAATATGGCCAAAGATGACAACTTTAACCAAGATCAGATGCAAGGCAAGTATAACCATCAGATACCACAGCAAGTTGATATCATGAATAGACTAAAGAACATAATCGCTGCAAACCCGGATCATCCAATCATAGAAGCAAGTTAAATCAATAAACTCTCGAATATTGGACACCATTCAAAAACGGACCTTTCCTATGATTTAATTTAGTCCAAGAAATATAATTTGCTAGAATGAACCATGAACAGAGAGCCATAAGCATTCAAAACAATCGATCCAAGCAAAGATCAACAACATAAAACTTAACAGGAGAAATCTCTACAGAGTTCAAGGATTCAACAGCAACATAGATTTATAAATCTAAAGTACACACACAAGCAAGATCCCTGAAACAACAATCCCAGAGAAAGCAAGCAATTCAGAGAGAGATGGGAAATCCGAGATCTCACCTTCACTTTCGAGGGGAAGGAGGAGATCGATAAGAAGAAATTTTTAGGGTTTCGCGAGAGAAAAAGGGGCCGCGCTTGAATTTTGGGCTGCTTTGACGATTTCCACGTGCGAGTCACGTGATCTAATAGGTGGAATGAGAGTTTTTTTTAAAAAATTTCTTGTAGTTTATTTAATTTTTGAAAACCATCAAATTATATTTGTTTAAAATAATCTTTAAAATATGTATATTTCTAATTGTATTTAAATTAGACAAAAAATCATTAAATCACATTTATTAAACCGGATAAAATTATTAGCCGTCTTAAAATATTTATTTCATTAAAATGATACATGTATTTTTTGAAATTTATTTTTCTATATATATAAATTAAATAATTTTAGTATACATATATTTTTTTATAAAAGTGGATAATTCACTTGCTCCGATCAATATCGCGAGAAGGAGTTGCCCTTTAACCTTTTATTTGATAAAAAAAAATTAAAATAGTATCATTCTAATATAAAACTAATGAAAAAAATAATATTTAAAAATAATATATACATAAGAGTAGAATAAAATTTATTTATTTTTAATATTAATAAATTAAAAAAAAGTTAATGATCATCTCTTCTATAACATTCTATGAATGGGGACATTCTCGGGTGAGGAGTGGTGGACACTTTATACGAAATGGGGCATTCTTTGTGAAATCTTTCTATAACTTTCTTAATAATGGGGGATTGCGTTGCCCGATTGCAAGATGGTTCTGCCGTGGTAGGTGTTCAAGGAAAGTCAACCTCTTCAATTGGTTGGTATGGAAAAACAAGATTCTCACGTTTGAAAATCTTGGAAAAATGAAGATGCAATAAGACGCTAACTACAACTTGTGTCATGTGTCATGTGTCATGGAGGAGTTGAATCTGTTGATCATCTCTTCCTCCATTGCCCATTCGCCAAAAATGTGTAGGAGTATCATATTCGTTTGCTTCATCTACATGATCCTCCGCCGTCCATGAGTCAAATCTGGGGACTTGGCGAAAAAATATAAGGCCATTGTTTTAGACAATGGGGGATTGGGTGGTGAAAATTATTATGTGAAATATTTGGCTTACCAGAAATGATTGAATTTTCAATGATAAAATTGTGCATGCTATTACCATTACTTTAAAATGTGATCGCCTCATTGTTTCATGGTATTCAACAGAGTCAGAGGGAGGCCAAAAAAGAAGCTTGAAGACCTTGTTTCCACTATTCGACTCAGTTTTGAGTTATTGGATCAACGTTTGGTGCAAACTAGCGGCAACTTATTGGTCGAGGAGGCGAGAGACCAGATTCATTGGCTAGGTCATCTTGAGTTTGTTTGGGCTGAGTCTCAACCCGATGTGTCTTTGCCTTATGTTATTGTTCATGTAGTTGGTTTGTGTTTTGTTTTATGTTCTGTCTTTTAGCATGTACCATATTTAGTGATTGACTGTACTTCTTTCTTTTTAGTAAGTGAAGTGGTTTATCATCTTTTCACCAGAAACAGTTAAATAAATCTTTTTGGTCTGGTTAATATGAGGGTTAAGTATATACTAACATGGTTGTTTACTTTATTTATTCTAGAGGACGAGTTTGAACCTTTCCAAATTTCGCCAAAAAATAAAAATAAAGTTGTTTATTTAGAGCGTGACAAGTGTCATGTTAGAGATGAACGGCTGGGATGAGTCTTAACTTGCCTATATAGAAAACCCAAAGCCACGTGTACCTCCGAATGCAATCCCTCAAAAGTGAGAGAATAAAATCCCGATTCTTTGAAACCCTAGAGAGGGAGTTCGAATCCATCCATCTTCTCCTCAAGAATTCGAAGAAGAAACCCTAGATTCTTCATCGGAATCGTTGATGTCGACGGCGAGCCAGCCCCAGTTCAGGTACACGCAGATGCCGTCGAAGGTGCTGCACCTGCGGAACCTGCCATGGGAGTGCACGGAGGAGGAGCTCGTCGAGCTCTGCAAACCCTTCGGGAAGGTCGTCAACACTAAGTGCAACGTCGGCGCCAACCACAACCAGGCCTTCGTGGAGTTCGTAAGTTTCATTGATTGTCAAAAAGTGGAGAGCTGATAAGATTTCGTTTTCTTGGTTTTCGTCTTTATGTGTGGATATTGTTGGCCTATTTTGCTGTATAATTATCTTGTATGTTGTTTTTAAACCCTCATGTTGGAGAGCTGTTCCTCGTTTGGTGTTTGGAATAAACAATTGAAATATCTAGAATTTGGTCAAGCTCAAGAAATGGATTTTCTTTTTGTGTAAATATTTTCTTGGCTGTGCGGGCTTCATCCCAAGTTTGCAAGTAAAATTTATCTGCATGTCCATTTCTTATCTTTACTTGAATTTTCTATTTTCAATTTGATTTAAGCTGCATTTATGTTGAGTATATACATGCAAAGTCTGAGCATTTGTTATTTATTTTTTGATTGATAGCGCAAAGTCTAAAAGTTGATATTTTTCTTGAAGGGGGACCTAAATCAGGCAATTTCCATGGTATCATATTATGCCTCTTCATCTGAGCCTGCCCAAGTTCGTGGGAAGACAGTTTATATCCAATACTCGAACAGACAAGAAATTGTTAACAATAAGAGTCCTGGAGATATTACTGGAAATGTATTGCTTGTGACAATTGAGGGGGTTGAACCCAGTGATGTCAGCATAGATGTTATCTATTTGGTGAGCCTTATTTTTATTTCTCCATTTTATTGGTTGCACAAGCTTTCTAAACTGCTGGTGAACTTTTGTTTTACCTGTTTTAACGTTTTTATTAATTGGAGCGCAATTAGTATGGGTCCATGGGATGAGGAGAAGCTGTATGACATTGCACTTTCCCAAGTACACCTGATGTTGCTTGTTTATTTTGGCTACCGACAAATTGTACATGACTAGGCAGGACATGCCATTAAAGGAACAATAATATCAACCAGCTTCATTGGAAGAGATGTCATGTATGCTTGCCACCTCTTTCATCAGCGTATGCTATTTTAGGTTTGTTTGCCTGATGCCAAGACTACAGTGCAAAATTTTAAGCTTCTAGGAATGTAATTTCAAACTAATAGTTATGAGAAGTAATTTGTCACTTTCTATACAGTCTTAATATAAAATCTAACATATATCTATATATATATATATATATATATATATATATATATATATATATATATGTATACTTGCAAAAATACTATCTGCATGTAGTTGTAGTTATTGAAATGTGGTTCTAATCTGGCTAAATTCTATGCTTGGTATTTGGATGTTGCAATGTTTATTTCCTATTTGTCAAATGCATGTAGGTGTTCTCTGCTTTTGGTATTGTGCACAAAATTGCAACCTTTGAAAAGGCTGCTGGTTTCCAGGTAAATGATAGCTCTGCTCTGGAAAGTTTGTTTGTTTATCATCGAAAAGTGTTTTTTTAACTAATTGCTATTTATGTTGGAAAAACATGACTCTTGGACAGGCACTCATTCAGTACTCTAGTGCTGAGTATGCTTCAAATGCGAGAATTGCATTGGATGGAAGAAGCATTCCCAGGTTTCGTTATTGTTGTTGAATGTATTGGTGGTAGTGTTTATCCTATTTTTATTTCTTTAATATAGGCGCTAATGAGACCATGGATCCAGGTACTTGCTTCCGGCACATGTCAGTTCATGCATCCTGCGCATCTCTTTTTCTGCTCATACAGATCTCAATATCAAGTTCCAGTCATATCGTAGCAGGTAATGTGAAACTTTGGTGGTTGTGAAGTTGTTGTAAGGCTTAAATGATGGCAGTTTGCTTTTGGATGAGTGTAAACTGAAATTGTTTGTAAATAATCATGTAATAAGCTAATTAATTTCATACTTATTATATAGGGATTAGATAAGGCCAGTTGCCAGGATTACAGATGTCTTTGTGTGCTTGATATGTCCCTGTAGTTTAATTTAACAGAATTCTTTAGGCATCATTATAAGTCTCTTTAACACAGGAACATCTAGATAAAGGATCTCTTCTGCTTTCACAATATGTTGCTTCTCCGAGCTTTGTCTCTCTATTATACAAGCAAAAGATCTGTCAACTATCTAAAACTTTGCAGCTTTTTTTTTTTTTTTCCTTTTTTTCAGACCAAAGAAGTGATAAAAATGTCATCGATACAGATGGTATTTTAATACTTTCATTGCATATTTTGAAGTATAGCTTTTTTGTGTTACAAATGTTTTAATTTTTGTCAAGCTTTATGCCAGAATCATGTGATAATTTGTTGTTGCACTTTGTAAATCTTTTGTCCTCTCTCTTTATGGGGTAAAATGGCTTGTCATCCATCTTGATGTTAGTTTCTAAGGGCTTTAAAATATGCAACATAAATCGCTAGGGCGTCTGCACAGCATTTATTAGGACTCCCCTGTGTTAATGTTGATTTTGAATTTGATGCCTTTATGACACTTTTTCTTTGTTATTTATTTATTTATTTATTTTTGAGTTTGCAGGGACTATACAAATCCTTATCTTCCTGTCAATCCTTCCGCGATTGAAGGAACTTTGCAGGTTGGAATTCCACAGATCTAAAATTTCCTTTACAGAACTGTCCATGATTGTTGCCTATTTTTCTTAAAAAATTATTTGTTGGTTTCCTGATTGGTGTTGCTCTTCAGCATACTGTAGGGTCTGATGGAAAGAAAAAGGAACTTGAAAGTAATGTGCTTCTTGCTTCCATTGAGAATATGCAATATGCTGTAACTATCGAAGTTCTTCATACAGTGAGATATTTTTCCTCATCTGACCTTTTGTTGGATGTTTGAAGTAATAATTATAATTGACTTTCAACATCTATATCAGGTCTTTTCGGCATTTGGTAGTGTCCAGAAAATTGCAATATTTGAGAAGAATGGAGGAACACAGGCCCTAATTCAGTATCCTGGTACATTTTGCTCTTAATTATTTTATTGTTTATCGCTCCATTGTGTCTTGGCTGGTTGGAAGACGTTGTAACATGAAACACCGTGTCCTTTTGTCTTTCTTGTTGTCCTTTTTTTAACATAATGTTCGCTTCTTACTGTCGAAGTTCTATGGTAATGTTCCATTCCAGCTTTGTTTCATTCTCATTTTTGGCGTAATGCCATATGCATGCAATTCTAGTTAATATTGGTGCACATAATAGTTTCTAGTTTGCGCATAACCATATTTGTGGCAAATAACTTCATTTTTTATTGTATACAATGAATATTGTTATTTATTTATTTTTCTCAGAATAACTTATATAGTTTTGCTATGTGCTCTCATTGCAGATGCCACAACTGCTGCAGCCGCTAAAGAATCTCTAGAAGGACACTGCATCTATGATGGTGGTTTTTGTAAGCTTCATCTGACATACTCTCGTCATACTGATCTCAATGTGAAGGTATATATAGTTATTAATTTTGGATTACACATGGTAATAGTAATTTTAACTTACAATGGTACCAAATTTGCTTCAAAACTACTTTTCACTGTTCATCATAATGAAACTGTAGCTGGACATAGGATGCCATAATTTTGTGAAATGAATGAGAATGTATGTTTCATTGCACATTTTTGACATCTCCGGGGTATGTTTTTGTGGTAAATCTGCTGTTAATGTTTTCAGGCATACTCTGATAGAAGCCGAGACTATACTATTCCTGATACTAGTTTACTTGTTGGACCACAACCTCCTGGAGTACCCTCTTCTGCACCTGGTTGGCAGGGCGCTCCTCATCAATGCAACAATGCCTAATGGCCAACAGCCGGCTTGGGCCTTAAGCATTCAGGCAAGCATGCACACCTTGCCCTTGTCCTAATTTGTCAGCATGTAACCCATGCCACCCTGCATATGCCTCAATATGGTAGTCAGCCAGAAGCAGTCTGCCTGCCCGGTGGTGCTGCATCAGTTGGTCAGCTTTTGCACTGCTGTTAGTCATATGTATATATCTTCGACAATAGTTACCATGTTTGTGGCCATCCTTTTTCAATGATGTTGCAAATCATGGGGGTTTTCTTCAGTGTGTTGTGCATACTTTTTTTTTGTTTTTTTGGGACTAATGAATCTTGTGCGATCACCTCATATGATCTTTAAACTTGTTTGATCTTCTCTTTCAGGGTGTTGTATTTTTATTTTTATTTTTCTTGTTGTTTACAAGCCCCTTGATACCTTCTTACATGGAGGCTGCTATTTTGTTAGTTTTCTCTGTCAAAAATCAGTTTTGCGTTTGAATCTTCTAATTTTATAATCAGAAGTGTGTACTTTATTAGTAGCTTTACTTTCTTTTGTTTTTCGGTACATTGTGAATTCATTGATGGGGTAAAGAAGAAAAAAACTAACCTTAACACCTTTCCATGGACGCTGCAGGTTTTATGGATCTCACAAATATAAGGTGCATCAAGTGTGCTTTTTTCCAAAGATTTTTTTTTTTCTGGTTGTCCTCAACTCTTTGTCAGTTTTCTTCAGTGAATATTAAGCATTCTTCAGTGAATATTAAGCAGTACTGCCATGTCCTGACCGATGGAACAAGATGCTCTCCTTTTTGTAAGGTATTTCTCATTCCTATTTTAATTATAATTGCACAATTATCATAAGTCATAACTTTTTTTATGTAATTTTCACAGTAAATTTAGCCTATAGGCTGATGAGATAAACAAGCTATATTTCTTTGTTCCTAATTTTAGATTGTTGTCTTTGTTTTTATTGTGCACATGAGTCCCCCTTTATCCCAACTCTCAAGTGAGAAAATGTACCATATCATGTAATAAATAAGAAAATCTCATTGAGAATGATTGACCCTCAGCCGAATAGACCCATGGACAATACTGAATGTGAATCATGCTAGAAAACAAAAGGAAAATCAAGAAACCAGTATTTTCATTAAAGTAATTTTTTTTTTTAAAAAAAAAGCATCATAACAAATTCATATCTTATGGCTGATTTTTGTCATAACTTAGGCTACATCTACAAGTCCTGACAAATGCTTACAACTCTTCAGCATTTGTTTCTCAGTGTAGCTAACCTCCTCCATGACAAGCCCTATACCACCAAAGTCCAAAGCATGGCTTCATAATTTTCTTAAATACTTGTTTCTCGTGCATCTCAATCACTCAGATAAAATTTAGATCGCTAACTACATTTCTCTAGTGGCTTATTGATACTCTCTCTACAAGTTTTTCTGCTTTTGAGTTCTCTCAAAGGAATCGATAAAGAACACGTCTCTCTATGTTACAAGAAGATGCCAATTGGCTTGATTATGTTCAAAAGGAAGCAAAGTGACAATCACATTACGATAAAATGAAACAGTTCATAAGACAAAGGCAGAAAAATATCCTATCTGAAAGAATTAGCTACCCATATTTGTCACCTTTGAGGCTGCTCTATAATTAGAACTAGTAAAAGACAAGAAAAGACGAAAATGCATGAAAGAAATGCTGTTAGATCTTGACATTCCTCAAATGAAGTATATATATGTAGCACACTTCCACTTAAAATTCATCATTCACATAGCTCCATTTCAGAAGGAAATGGTGCCTCTTTAAACTTCTCTTTGTCTCACTGCTGCCATTATTTTCACCAGTCAATGGGCTAACAAGTAATTGGCTCAGTGCTCATGCCACCTTCTATGGAGAGGCTGACGCTTCAGGAACAATGGGTATACAACCCATGCATGCATTGAGTTTTAGTATTAAAAGAAGTCTCAAGGATTAATTTGTTTGCAGGTGGTGCTTGTGGGTATGGAAATTTATATAGCCAGGGGTATGGAACTAGCACTGCAGCACTAAGCACAGCATTGTTCAACAGTGGATCTACATGTGGAGCTTGTTTTGATAATAGTGTGTGTGGATACTAAGTGGTGTTTGCCAGGCTCCATTGTGATCACTGCCACTAACTTTTGTCCTCCAAATTATGCACTCCCTAATGATAATGGTGGTTGGTGCAACCCTCCCCTGCAGCATTTCGACCTCTCCGAACCCTCCTTCCTCAAAATCGCTCAGTATAAGGCTGGGATTGTCCCCGTCTCCTATAGAAGGTAGATATTTTGTTCTTGTTTACCAACATGAAATTATTCCTTAATTACATACAAACAAACTAATCATATCGGTCATAGCAAGAGAGATTTGTATCAAGATGAAGATTATCATCCGTGTCGTGTCTTACGATGTGCAGGGTTGCATGCAAAAAGGAAGGCGGAATAAGGTTCACAATGAATGGACACTCGTACTTCATACTGGTTCTGATCACTAATGTTGCAGGAGCTGGAGATGTTCAGATAGTGTCCATTAAAGGGTCTAAGACTGAGTGGAAATCAATGTTGAGGAATTGGGGCCAAAACTGGCAAATTAGTGATTTGCTTGATGGTCAGTCACTGTCCTTCAAGGTCACTACTTCTGATAGTCAATCTGTGATCTCTACCAATGTGGTTCCTACTGGCTGGTCCTTTGGCCAAACTTTCACTGGTTCCCAGTTTTCTTAGTTTAATTTATTCTTTGTTTTCATTATTTGGGATGAGAATGAAGGCATGTCCTTAACTTGATTGTCATTGCTATAATCAAAGATTCAATGCTACCATTTGGAAAATTCATCAAAAAAGGTACAATTGACTATTCAATCCCATGTAAAGTCTATTCTAAGAAGCTTAAGTTGAGTAGAAATGATAATGAGATGATGATTGAATCTTTATAAGAAAATAATGCTTGTATAGTTATTCAGAAAATGAAGAAGAAGACTGATTCTCCTGAAAATGGCGAACGAAATAAATCTTGTATTTTTGGGCATGCATATTGTTAGTATGATTGTGAAGTCCTTGAAGAGTGTCTCCATAAAATTAATGCTACTGAAACATATACGGCACTTAAAAACAGAATATATAAGCATTGAACACAACTAAATGTTTGTGAGATTAATTAATGATATCATGTAGATAGAATCACAATTACAAATGAAATGAAAGCTAGAGGTCTGACCTTGTATTACTAGAAATGAAATAGAGAAACTAGTCACCAATGAGAAGTGGAAACTGGACTTTCCAAACGTCAGCCCTCACACATGCAATCAGGAGCAGGATATGTGTATATGGATTGCTTTGACTTCCTCAACCTAATCTGGCCTTGTCTGTTCCTGTGCCCAGTCTGCACAGCTTGTTGAAATTCAGACCAATCCATGCTCTTGTTCAGAAAGAGCTGTCCTAGCAAAGCCATGTTTGGCCGTATTGTCTTTGAGTTCTCGTATGTTCGATGACCGACCTAAAAATAACAACAAAATTATCACAAAATTTGGTTTTCGAGTGATGTTCGATCAACAATGGTGTTGACATAGTTATCAGAAGGTTACCATGGCATTATGCATGTTGCCAGGAGAGGCGGAAATGAAAATGTCACTGTTCAAGCTAACATAGTAATCAACAGCAGCTAAAAGAGAAGCCTTCCCTTCAACTTTTGCGAGCTCCTCTTCAGTAGTAAGGCTCTTCTTGTCTTCCATTAAAGGGAAAAGCTTGCGCAAACTTGAGATTCTCGCTTCTCCACCATAGACCTATTTATGAGATTAGATGTATTTAGCCATGGAACTTCATACGTTTACAGGAAAATCATCGGGTTTTTGCCAATATGAGTGCGTGATCAACCTTATGAGAGGCGAGATAAAGACGGGTTTGACTGTCAAAGCCTAAGGCTGCCAGCAACAATCCAATTTCTTCAGGAGTCAAAGGACATCGACCCTTGACTCCGCAGCTCCTCATCAGTGAATTGGGAGTTTAAGACTCTCCCTTGCCAAAGCACCTGCCTGTACTTGGCCAAAGCTAGCCTTTCTGCTTTACCTCCACCAAAATCACAGGCTGAATGAGCAGCCATGTCCTGCACATTCACTCAGATCAGCATGTGATGGTATAACAAAATCAGTGTATTACTGAATTCTAATCACTCAATCAGCTCTATAACGTGTCAGGATTGATACATTACCTTATCAAAGCGAAGATGCAATACCACAAACTTTCCAAAACTTTCACTGTGGCTTTCCTCCACTGACATCTGTATGAATTCATCTGCACCAGATTGCGGCCGGGCTGGATACCTCAAGCGGTGGACAAGGGCTTCGCCTAGTTCGTTGATGTGAGGAACAAAAGTCAATGCTTGGAAGTTGACCTTGCAACGTAATCGTTGGATATCCTCAGGCAAGCTGTCAAAAGCGAGACGGTGCGAGAAGGGAGCAATAGCAGCAATACCATAACTGGGGAAAAAATGACATGGTTGAGAAATTAAACAAAAATAATAGTCAATATCTGAACTGGAGGAACATACAAACAAACAAGAAATCAGCCAAAATGCAAGCACTGACTTAATACAAACTACACACCATTGAGATTTCAAATATTACTAACCTTTCCAGCACTGGCAAAACATTCTCCAGGTACCAGTTAGCTGAAGCATGAACAGGTGCAGATTTAACTCTTGTAGCCCTAATTGCTACGGCGTAGTACTCTCTTGTGCTCCAAGAATATTCTTCAGGCAAGTTTCTTACTATTGAGATTTCATCTTTCAAAACATTAATAAAGTGATCCACATCAAATATTTCCTCAAATGAGCTGCAGAAGCAAATATAACTTTACCAATGCATTCATGGTTAGCAAAAGATATATGGTTTGTAATGTTTTGCTAGACATGCCTTGAATCTTTCCAAACAGGGTTTACTTCAAGGTGTGGGATCACAAGTGTAGCATTTAATATTTTAGCAACTGCAACTGCATCACATATCTGAAAAGTAGAACATAAACTGCAAACAAATTAGGTATCTGTTCCACCAGGATAAAAAAAGGCTTGCTGAACCTAAGGAATAAAAACAAAAGGGAGGACACGAAACCCTAGTAATCATTCATAATCCATATTCATGTACCATGATTCTTGAGGTAGAACATACATACCCCCATTCTCTGTTGGTTGAGCCCTCCGTCAAGGAATACTTGAATGTACCCATTTGGCACCTCAGGGAGAACTATTTGCACAGTAAAAAAATCTTAAGAAAAATAGATAGCATTCCAAAGATATTTGAATGTCATCAAAGGAATTTTCAATGGAATGTGTTACTTCAGGAATTTATATTGATGGAGAACTTAGCACAATCAAACACTTACTGGGATTGTTCCGGGTTTGTTTACATTGTTTCCATCCTTGAGGTGGCAAAGGGGCCCAGAGATCAGATTTCTGTTCATTTGACTAAGGAAAAAAATAAGGGTTAGAGGAGTCATCATTGTAAGTTCAATATCTACCAACAACAATCATTCTTGCATTGTGTCTAATACTCACAATTTGGCGTTGTAAAGCGCCACTCATAAGAGACAAGTGCCTAGGTTTAGGAGAATTCCATTCCTGCATGAAAAAGTTCAGAACTTGATATTACTAAGAGAGTAAAATTTCAGGGGGCTTCTGTATTTAATTGAAAGAAGGTAGTAAATGCATCTAGCTTTATGTAAAATGTGCATTTGTTTGTCAACAGCTATACATAAAACATTATTTAAAACTTAATTTTAAAATGTTTACAAATTATGAAGGTTAGTATCTTGAGACAACTCAGCACATTTCTCATACAACTGTCTCTAGCTGCTCACAATTTACTTCTCCATGTGACCTATTGTCAGTACAGTACAGAATGCAGAGAATAGCTTGAAGGCTGAGATCAACGATTAAACAGAAGTAAAGAATAAAAAAAAGCTACGATTATGCAAAAGCATAGGATGTAGAAGGCTTGCTATATACCTCAACCAACTGAAATGCACTTAGATACCTGATAAATGGGAAACAACAATTCAATGAATGATAAAACATAGTGCATTCTCACAATCAAACTACTAGAAGGGAAACACCATAATACCTTACAAAAACTGTACAAGCAAGCCCTCAACAATGAGCACACAGCATTTGAAGAAGAATTTCCAAACACAATCATGAAAAGGGCTCAATTTTCTTTTTTTTCTTTTTTGCAACAATCCTAACCATCAAACTGATCCCTTCATGACAGTGAATAAATTGTTCCACAGAAAGCTCAAAATGTCATACTTTCTCCAAAAGCCACTAAAAACCAGATAATCAAAGATCAAATTTTTTTATAAAACCGCTATACTAGGAATTAAAAAAAATCACAAACAACACATCTCTCCTTACAGTACTAAAAAACATTCACATTCTTTCTCCAATCCATTCACCAGATAACTAAAAATCAAGCCTTTTTCAGATTCTAGCCACTGACAATCTCAATGGCGTCCACAATCACAAAAACAACAACAAGAAATCAGAAACATCAAAAAAATACAACACCCATGAAAACCAAACCATAAAATGCATCCAAAGGCGCCAACTTTACAACAAATCAAACACTTTCACAACTCTCACAACCTCAATAGAAATCCATTCTCCCAAAAGATCATCCCCAGAAATCAATACCAATAAACCCAATCACACACACACACACACACAACAAAAAGAAAACATAGAAATCTCACCGAGAACAAAGAAGGAGAGGCATGACCAAGCGGTGAGAAGAGAGAAGGGCAAAGCACCGGAAAGGAGAAGCACCAGCAGAGACACATACACCCCTCCACGCTGCAAGTGGTGCTCTAACAAGACCCTCATCGTCCCCACTCCAAATGACGCGCTTCTCTACAGTGAAATCCAAAGCCAATGGCAAAGAGAAGAGAAGAGAAGTAGTGGCAGTACTAGTAGCATTCGATCGAGAGGATGAGCGAGATCTCAAATAGAATACACGGAAGCGTAACTGGTTCGCTTGTTTTGGAATACGTGGCGAAATATGGTTGGATGAAATTGGTGTTTGATGTGATGAGAAAAGAGCGGATTTAAAAAGATGGATGAGAAAGAGAGGTTGCATTAGTAGTAGCCGTTGGAAGCGGAGACGGTGCCATAATTTGGACTCGTGGTTGGGTTCAGATGTTGAAGACGGTGGGGTCCATTTTGTATTACCCTTTCATCATTGACCCTCTGCAGCAGCCTGCACTGCACACACATTCATCTTCTGGTTCTGTTAATATTGCCATGTAATTTTAGCTTTGTTTTTTCACTTATTATTTTTTTTATTAAAAAAACAAACTTTTGTTTTTTTAGATAAACTACAATTTATTGAACAGAAAAAAATATATATATATATATATATATATATAAACATGGAGTTAAATTAAAAACTGACAAAAACATCTAACCATATCTACCATAAATGAATAAGAACAGACTGAACAAAAACATAAAAAAATAACCAAATTATATGAAAACAAATAAAATAAAATAAAAACATAGAATAACACTTCAAAAAAACGGGTCATGATTACATTGAGCCTCTGTAGCCCTGCACACATTCATCTTGTGATTTTGTTAATATTGACATTTGTTGTATTTTATTTTTTTAATTAAAAATAAAGTACTTTTATTTTTTTTTATAAAATTAAAAAAATAAACACATAAACATGGAGTTGAACCAAAAATTGATAAAAATATCTAATCACATCCACCATAAATGAATAAGATCAGACTAAACAACTAACAGAACCATGTGAAAACAAATTAAAAATACTAACGGAACCACGTGAAAAAGAAAAAAAGAAAAAAAAGACAACTGCATGGAATAACACTTCAAAAAGCGCCGTGATTACATTGAGCCTCTGTAGCCCTGCACACACATTCATCTTGTGACTTTGTTAAAATTGGTATGTGATTTTAGCTTTGTTTTTTCACTTGTTGTATTTTATTTTTTTAATTAAAAAACAAATGTTTATTTTTTTTGGATGAATTGCAATTTATTGAAAGGAAAAATAACAAACAAACAAGAAGCTAAATCAAAAACTAATAAAAACATTTAACAACATCCACCGTAAGTGGATAAGGACAGACTAAACAAACCAACAATAAAACACTAAAAAAATAACAAATCAAACTGAACAAAACAAAGAAAAAAAATAAAATAAAATAACAATATGGAGCAACATGAAGAGCGCCATAATCACACTCTGGGACACCATCATCAATGATTGTTAGAGAACTAACAAAGTTAACATTGTGTTAAGAAGGATAACTTTTTTTCCAAATTAGTTTTTTTTATTATTGGGTTGCACTAATATAAACAATTAGCACGTGACTAATTTTACAAATTAATTATCGAAAGGAAAAAAATGCAAGAGAAAAATTAGATTATTTCATTCTATTCAAATATTCTAGAGCTAATCACAAAAATGAGAAGGACCTAGAGATCATTAAAATTAGAAAAAAATGCTTTTTCTCTAATTAGACCAAATTTTTTTAAAAGTAACTGAGATGCCTAGGTGGTTGACTAATCTTAAAAAGTGTGCCCATAACCTAGATGTGAGTAAATGGTGCAGTTTCAATTGATTTATGGTAGAACACTAATGCAGGAGAAAATTATATTTAATTGATTAAAAAAAAACCAAACTTGAATAAAATCTAAATATCTAATTTGTCAATAAATATAAAGAATGGGGTTGTATGCAGTGATTTACTACATTGGATTTTACATAAATAATAACCTTAAGTAAATGATATATGACAAAAGATTTAGATATTAAAAGAAAAGGTGATGTGTTTGCTGTTTTTTTTTTTGTTACCTCATCCAACATCAATAAATATAATTTAAATAAATAATATGCATGAATAAAAGAAATATTTGTTTTATGACCCAAAGAATAAGTATATGGGCGATGAGTGTGTATATGTTTTTATAAATAAATTAGATAAATCATAATTTCATTAAAAAAGAAAACTAAACCAATAACATTATAAATAAATAAAAAAAGTTATAAAAAAAGACAAAGGAACATGGTAGAGATAAAAGATAAAGAGGTATTAACTTCCAAAAAAAAATGATCACTAGAATTATCTGAGATAAAAGACTAAAAATAAGAAATGAATGCAAAAAAAGGAAGCATGTAATTAATTGAGGGAAGTAGAAGTGTAGAAGGAAAATGGAGGCAAATAAGATTGAATTACAAAAGAAAGCATGCAACACCCTCTTGATTGGAGTAGGTTTTCCACCACTGTTTATCAAGTAGAGCATCATTAAAAAAACATAATAGTTGAGAAAACCCATTTTCTTTTTTCATATAATTTACAGAATCTTTATTGATTTACAAGCCATAATTTTTTAGAATTGAGATTCAATTCTTTCTAGAGAAAATCTTTGTAGCCAACGATTTGATCTATTGGCATAGGGTCCTTTGCATAGAGTGTTTACTTCGAGTGTCGAACGTGGCTCCCCGAGTTCAATTCCTATCTCACGTAAGGTGAGAGCATGATTCGGTGGTGAGTGTTGTTCCCCCACGTGTTCGTCGCAGGTTCGGCTTTGCATCGCCTTTCTCTAAAAAAACTTTGTGGATTTTACTAGTCTACTGTGATGACCTGAGCAAGAAATCTAAAAATTGGCATCTAGTAAATTGGATTAGAAGAAAGAATATAGATAAAGAGTGTAAGGCGCTCTCCATTTCGAAATAAATTAGATTTTATAAGTAATTAATCTAGAACCTTAACGAGAGAATTAGACTTGTCTAACTTGCCTAGAGATTGAGACTACGAGATGGGTTAAGTGGAAGAGTTCCATTGGCATAATTTTTTAAGGTTACGATAGAGTTAATATCAGTGTAAAATCCAAATTTAAAAGAATAGAGATTTTTTTTTAAAAATTAACTATAAGTTTGGATATACTTTCAAAAACAATAAAGAACAAAGTTGATCATTTTAAGATCATGTGGTGCTCCAACATAAAGAATTAGTAAGTTTTCAATGTATTGGAAATAACACATTTTGCCTATCTTGCATAAAGAAGGTCCACACAAAACTCCAGAAGAAATTGCATTTGAAAACATAGGGCATTAATAGTTAGAATAAATAAGAAATGTGAGCCGTTATTGTTAAATGGATGTAAGCATGAAAGTCTCCTTAATTAAACTTTTAGTTTTTAAAAAAATTAAAAATGATCTTGATCCAATGGAATCCAAAGTGTACTATATTAGCATACTCATTATAGTTTTTTTAAATAAAAAAAATTTCAATGTGGTTTATAAAAATTATATATATATAAAAAAAAAATCATTGGCCTCATTTTCCCATATGAATTTTTATCCGGGATACTCGATTTCGTGGTAATTACCACGGAACCAAGACGTGGCATATTCTTAACCATGGGTTTATAAATTTTATTGTTTTTTATTATATAATTTAGAGATATATTGGTACTTATCTTAAAAGAGCTATGTCCTTTATTTTAAAAATTATTAAATCGAGGTAATTTAACAGATGAGGTTGAGTCACATCTCGGTTCTATAGTATAACTATCATGGAATCGATTCCGTGGGATCATCTCTCTTTCCATATATTATGAAAAGTTTTATCAGTGCATGAAAACTTTAAAAGAAGGGTTTCATGAGAGAAATAAATATAAACAAGTGGTGTGCAACTATGACCCCAAAACAGAGGTTCATGTGGAGGGTTTTGTCTTTTATTGTGAACTTGAGAGAGGCAGAGAGTGAGAATAAATGTATCTTGGTAAGGTTTGATGTGCATCTTCATGTACTTTTGCAAAACATGTCCTCTTGTTTGTCAAAGACACAAAGGGACCACAACCAAATCAAAGTCGTCTTTTGCGTGCTTTCATTTTATTAATGTTGTAAAATTAATCTTCATCATCATTAGTTAGTCATTAGAACTATTAACAAATAACAAGTGTATGTAAAAGTAAATTATTTAAAAATCAATAAAATAAGTTGGTTTTAGATTTAATTATTCCATAATCTAAATCAAGAAAATTATATCAAAGTAATATTATGCGTAATATAGAAGACATCTCTATTTTTCCGTTGAATTTTTTGATTTACTTATAAGCTGTAACCATCAAATTAAACATGATTTTTTTTTAAAATAAATGGTGTTTTAAGTCCGATGTGTTTTAAATAATTTATTTTATTCGTTTTTTTTTTTAATAAAATGAACAAACTATGTTAAATGTGCATATGAAAGAATTAATACGTTAACCCATTCGAAATTCTCGTTTCAATGTAAACTAAGGTTCGAACTTATTTCTTCAATTGCAAAGGATTCAATGCTAATAAATAAGAGATCGTTGGCTTAAGTTTTTAATTTTTTTAATTATGATGATTTAAATTTATTTTATACAAAACTGAGAATGAGAATATAATAAGTTTATTATTAGAAGTATTTACTCTTACCTATATAGTCACAAATCATATCTCAAACAACTAATTCTTAATAAAAAGAATCATCTAGAAAAATCATCGTTGTACACTTGTACCGGGTGAGTGGTAATACTTTTGTTGAGAGCTTGACTCTCTTCTAAAACATAATTAATCATATGAAATATAGATTTTTGCACTTGTTGGAGGTTTGAATATCACTATTGTCACAATCGATATTTCATACAGGACATAGAATGCATTTCAAATTGATAATATTAATAGAAATACAAATAAACTCTCATTTCATCCCCAACCCTGAAAAAAAAAAACCTTTTCTATTCAAAACTACTAATAAAAGTACACACACAGAGAGAGAAAATAAAAATATAAGGAATCGAATTTTTCCTCGCTGAGGCCCGGCCCATTTTAATGGGCCAGGTTGGCAAAACGTTCCTCTCTATAAAATCCAGGCCTCATCCATGAACACAGTGCTATCAATCCAACGGCCCAAAGATCGACGTATCTGGACCGTTGAAAGCAAACGATAAGATCCCTCAAGCTCCCGCTGCCGCGAGTCTCCTCGCAAAGCAGCGCCAATGGCGATGGTTCGTCTCCATCTCCAACCCCCATTCTCCTCAAAACCTCTCCCAAACCCTAACCCTAGCCCTCTTCCCTCGTCGGAGATCCTCACCTCAACCTCCGATGCCGGCCTTCTCTTCCGCGAGAAGCTGCTCTACCTCCAGCGTGACCTCCATATCGACGCCTCCCGCGCCCTTGCCGCCAATCCCGCTCTCCGCTCCGCCCCCCTTCCCTCTCTTCGTGCCGCCTCTGACGTCCTCCTGTCCCATGGATTTCTCCCTGACGACGCCTCGCGTATCCTTTCCCACCACCCCTCTCTCCTCACCTCCGACCCTGAGGACCCCTTGATTGCCGCCCTCCGCTTTCTTCGAGGCCCTGTAGGCATTCCCTTATCTCACCTCCGCCGCACCGTCCTCCGCTGTCCTCGCCTTCTTGTCACATCCGTCCCCAACCAACTCCAGCCCACCCTCTACTTCCTCCGCCGCTTCGGATTTGTCGGCTCCCACCGCATCACCTCTCAGACCGCCCTCCTTTTGGTTTCCAGCGTCGAGAAAACCCTAATTCCGAAACTGGACTTCATCCAAAGCTTGGGCTTTTCTTATAAAGAGACACAGAAGATGGTTCTGAGGTCGCCTGGGTTGTTGACGTTTAGCATTGAAAACAATTTCAAGCCCAAGTGGGACTTTTTGGTTAATGAAATGGGAAGAGACCTTAAGGAGCTGAAAGAATTCCCTCAGTATTTTGCTTTTAGCTTGGAAGGCAGGATCAAGCCGCGACAACAAATGCTGGTGGAGAGCGGGTTGTCTATGCCATTGGCTGATATGCTGAAGCTCAGTGATGGTGCATTCAGGGAGCAGTTGATAGATTTAAGAATTGCGTCGCTGGATAAGAGGTTGTAGCCCTTGTGTGTCGTGAGTATGTCTTTTCCTTCATTTATAAATTTCTATACCTATTGTACGTGAATTAGAGAAGTTTGCCTATTCAACGAAAATCCCATTCAAAAGCCTTTTTGTGTTGTGATGATAAGAATCAATATGATCTTTTCTCTGAAACATCTTGATTATAATGCAATGGAATGTGTGATTAGGCGCTTTGAATAAAAGCTTATCATATCTGCGTTGTATTGTGCTACTTTGCTATCTGAAACCTGATGGTATATACATGAAAAATGGATTTGGGAAATGATTGACTTGAATAAGTCAAATGTGTGCTTCTGTTTTGCTATAATACAGCCTGGAGTTGTAGGGATGTTACTAGCTCTGTATGTGTCACGATAACTGCTCAGACTATTCTCTTGAAGATATGTATAGATTTGGTGATATGTGTAATAGCAACTGTACTTTATTGACCGACTGAATATTGTTTCTTTCTTTTGAGTTGAAAGAGCTTGTTTTCCATACATTGTTAATTCAAGAGATTAATATGAAGTAGACTGGTTTCTGTTGTGCCTGCCATGGACATAGGAGTGATGTATTGGAAAGAAACCTAGCCTGTAATTCTCATGGAACATATGGGATTTATTGTCCTTAAGGGAATGTTATGATGTGCAATTAACATAATCACATAAATCTGTTATGCCTGCTAATAATTTTTGACTATGTGGTCTGTAGCATTTGATAAATTTGTTAAAGGAAACATGGAAGACATATAAGTTCACATCTAATGAGGCACTTCTAGCGGGAGCATTTATTGTTGCACTCAGTGCTCCATAAACATGGTGCAGCTTGAAATGCTTTGTCCTTAACATTTCTAATGCATTATAAATGATTATAAAACTGAAGCTAAGTACAAGATTTATCTAGGACTTGCGTGCCATTATTTAGGATCTTTTCAAGGTAAATTAGCATTAACCATTTTTCTACATAGGAAGTTTTTCTTTTTAAGATAGTTAATGAATTAGGAACCTCCTCTTATCTTGATTTGGCCCGGATGACTAACCGCATTTTCTACTGGGAGTATTTTGGTTTCAATGCTTTTCTCTTCTTCAAGAAATTCCATGTAGTTACTTGCTCTTTACCACATCTTATTTGCTCATCAAAAAAATTGTTTGTGGCTTTCAAATGTTCTTTCAAGGTTCTATGTGTTTCTTCTATATGGGTTCCATGATTTAGAAATTTCCCTGATTGAAATCAAACTGTTATGTCATTAACTTTTTCTCTGTTTGATTAGGCACAAACTAAGATAGCTACCTTAGAACGTAGGAGTTAACTATGACCATTTAGGGTGGTCCTTGCAACATATGTTTATCAAGCAAATGATCACAGGTTTTAAGGCCTAATATCATGTTCTATGGTTTAACCAACCCCCAACCTGATTTTCTATGCTTTCTGGTCTTTCTACACCAGTTTGTAAGTAGAAGCATGATAAAGATAAATCTAATAAGGAGCACTGCAGAGATTTGGGTTGAAACTAATAAATAACCTCATGGTGGTTGGGCGGGACACTTGCTTGGAATTTGTGATATGTCTCATTTTTTAGTGTATCATTTTTTGGTGTAAAATATCACTTGTAGAAGTAAGAAACTGTTGTTGTGGCAGCTACCGGCACAAGTATCACTCACTCAATTTGGTGTAGGTTTTATGGTTTCTTCTTGTGTCAGATCTTAATCTAAGTCTTGAATACCTCTTTGTCATGAATTTTTTGTTTGTTAATCTTTAGTGTTACAAAATGGCCTACATTACCAGGGTTTAATTCACTATCTAGACTAGTAACTGAGAAAGCCGTAATAATACTCCACTTTGAAATGAAGAATCTTATTCTTAATAGAAAAAAATACTAATTTCAATTGCATAATGAAGCCTGATGTAATTAGAACATCTAAGAAGCATGTGATGTGGTAGGTCTTTTCTTGTTCCCAATGTATAGGCCTAAAGGAAATGGTCCACCCCACCAAGGGACCGCGCAATCATGTATCTCCTAAATAGTCCTGAGGATTGCTTTTGTACTGATGGAACTTTTAGAATTTAACATTGTCAATTCCAAAATCTTTTTCTATGCACAATCTATCACATCAGATGTTCTAAATATTCCTTGCAATATAGCTATAGTTTTGAAAGCATAATGTATTGTAGTTTCTATAAACCTCATCTTCATTACCTTTTTATTCATGAAGTGTGATTGAGCTTGAAAATGGATCTAGCTTTTTGATCATGTGATTGATTAGGATGTGATTTGGTTATGTCTGTGTTTAGTAGCTCCCTATTTTACTATAAGTCAGACTGCACTTGATCAATTCTTATATCTATTGGGCATCATGGAAATTCTTGGCAATTTTTTAGACAAAAAAAAAAGGGACAAAAGCCCCAAGTTACCAGTGGAAATTTTTCTCAAGAGAGGATGTAATGTACTACAAGATCTCTGTTTCTACAGTGAATAAAACTCCTGCAACCTGGTAACAAAGAATTGTGTTTGGTATGATCACAGAATTACATTATTATGTCTTGCTGTTGAAGTTTTTCCATCAACGCCTTGTATTTTTTTCTCCTTGTTAGACCCTTTCAGCCACCAATGTAGATTAGAAGCAACCTCATGAAAAATTGAACTCTGATCTTTAGTCAGATCTTGATAAATTCTATTGTTCAGCTTCCTCCACATCAACCGACAGGTATAAAGAATAATAAAGTCACGGCTACAACAACCCTAGAATGAAATGAATTTCTCCACTGGCCCTAGGCTTTTTCACTGCTATGAGAGTTGGAATGAATATCTACACAAGATCAAAAGCTGCTTAAATAGGAAATAAAAAATATACACTCACATTCAGAAAACAAGGATCATGTTGTCCCTTGTTTTGAGCCACACATGACTAGTGGATGAATTTCGTCCGTTCACATTTTTTTTTTTTATCATCAATAGTTAGTATTTGGAATGGAAAACCAACCAGTTGAAAATCTTTAATTTCATTGGGCATACACCTTTCCCAAAGCTTCTCAACGAGCAAGTGTGCAAACCAATAATAGATTTGATTTTATTAGTTGCTACCACCCAATAGGGCTTGACCTACGGATGGATTTCTTTGTGGGTGTGCACATTCTTTAATGATATTTTAAGTGTTTTTTTTTTATTGATTTCAGTGATTCGTTCTTCAATATGTATATAGTCGGTGTCGGTGCAATCACAACCATAACAGTTATTCCTTGTTGCAATTGCTTGGATGTCCTTTATGTCTCATTCACTTCCAATAATAGCATCCCATCAAATGTAATCATCAAGCTTTATTGCCTTTTATTATTTTATACTTATGAGTGATAGTATCACTGTTTGTTTTCTAATCTAGTTTAAGTAAATACTTTGCAAATGCTCTCTACATCAATAATGGGGAATTGCTGTTGTTTCTGGAATTCGCCATCCCATGGAGATTGATATTTGAGTCTCTGATTATACAGATGAATAATATTAATTGGAGTAGAATTTGCATCTAATTTGTCAATAGTTGCCAAAATGGAAATGTCCTTCGTGAACAGTGAAATGATAGGAGTAGTAAAGATGGTAGACTTAATTGGATTACAAATATATATTTATTTGCAGTTAATTGTAAGTCATCAACCAAACTGGATGCAGTTTGGCTGGGTGATGGGAAAATGCCCGGGTAGCCATGCATGTATACATATGATAGTTCAAAATACTGAAATGTTGCCAATGCTAGTGGGTTGGTTTTTTATTATATGAAAGTTGGACGGAATAATGCTCATGTAATGCTTGGGCATGTGTGCATATATATATATATATATATATATTTAGTTTAACTTTGTTTTCTTATTATACAGTAATTCTCTACCAAGTGGTTCTGATTTCCAAGAAATAATAGTATATCTGCTATGCTATCGACCATTAATCATTTGCTCTTTGCATGACTTGGTAGAGAATATCCTTCATCTACTCAATGATTTCAGCTTTTGTTTCAATAGTCATCTGTTCACATGTAATTGCATAGGATGCTCTTCGCTACTCAATTGTGCTAATTTCTTGCTTCAGTATCAGACAATGATGTCTGAGCTTTATTTCTTGGGTCTATCTCCAAAGTCTTTACCTTTATTCTTTGTATTCATGGCCCATCGACTACTTTCTTCTGCTTGGCCTACACCATTGATGATGCAAACAAAGCTCTCCTCCTTTGTTCTCAATGTTTCTAACTATTTGTTTGTGGCAAAGTTCAAGGAGCAGCAAGGTACAGGGGGTCCACTAGTCTTGATAGCAAAAGAAGGACAGGAATTGCCAGGTGCATCTCATTTCTATTTGTGATACGTGCATAAGTTTCTTTGGTGCACATGCTATATGGAATGCTTACACCGCGAAAAAACAGCACTCTACTTGTCTTCTTTTCATGCGTCTTTTGTTTTGTCCTTCCTTGGGCCACACGGTTTGAGACAAGAATTTGTTGTCCTACCATTAGTCTTTTGTGCATTAGTCTTTCACTAGTAACCTCTATTTCCCTGCTGCTTATAATTAAAACTGCAATTGGGCTATGGATTCTATTTACTATTTAGTGATGTGCTTGTGTCTAACATTACTGTACGAAATCATCTATGCTATCTGGATGTCGGTGTGTATTGTTTGATGGATTTTTTGGTACGTTATAAGTATCAGTCAGGTAACTTTCACATCGAATGCTTTCAATGATCAATAGATTGTGACAAAAGCTTTTCCTTTTATTTGACCTGCGTGGTATCTTGCGTGACACTTAATGAAAAACCAAAAGCTTACAGTGAAGTCGATTCTGTTGGTCTCTCGGTCCTGCATTTCTCACACAAATCAGCTTAGTGTGCAACACAAACAGTTTACTGCTTTTTCCATGAGATTGGAATGGTGAACGGTGTCCCTTGTGCTTCGTCAATCTTATTATATTTCTACTTTGACTGTTTTTTGTAATTTTTGTTCGTGTAATCTAAGGCAATGTGATTTGGATGAGTATGAGGCTTTATTATTATTATATATTTTTTATTTTTATTTTTATTTTTTTGGGTATCAAATGTCAAGAGCAAGTGACAATAATGGAGACTTTTGCGCTTGTTACAAGTTGAATGTTTTTCCTGGGGTAACTATGATTATATCAAAAAGATGATTCAGTGTTATGCCAATTGTCCTTTGCTCAAATTGTGTGTTGGAGCCTTGTAATAAGTTCATTGTCAATTCTAAAACCTCAGCTATTTTCATGTCTGCATTTTATCAGAGTTCGAGTCAGGATCATCAAATGCGATTTCCTCGTTGGTTGTTCACTATTACTGACGCAGTTAATAATTCTCTGTTTCTGAAGATGATAGACAGTACTGCAGGCCAAAGCAAAGGCAGAGCTCCTTTGGAAGCCCCACCCACCCATGGCTTTTGTTGTTGACGTGCAATTGTCCTGCCCAACTGGTAACTTCAGCTTCACCAGTGCAGTGATGCTTCAGGTAAGTCCCTTTGTCTGTCTTTGCTGCTGCATTATTATTCATTGAAATTGCTACTAAACGCTTATCGTATTCCATTTGTCATTGCTGAAAATTGCTGCTTTGTTGTTCGTGTGACTCAGTCATTATTCTTCAGGCTCTGCTCTCTTTATATATATTTTTTTTCTTGGATTGTCGAGTTGTCGGCACACCCTCCCTCCATTTTCTCACTTCTTCTGCATTGAATGGTATTGCATATTCTTAGTTCTGGGCCAGCAATTATGCAGGCCAAGTAGGGGGTCCACCCAAGTAGTATTCTCGAGGCTCTGCCCAGACATCCCTGGTGCATGCGTGTTTGTTTGTGTTTGTTGGCTTCCATAGGAATTTCGAAGCCAAGAGATTCACTAGTCAGCACTAACCAGCTTTTGAATAATATCTCTTTCAGGCCCTCTCTCATGGGGTATATTTCATTATCCAGTCTTGAACATCTGCCACTTCTTTTATCATTGATTTTCAGGCCACTTTGGTTTCTCTCTTCTTCTTCTTCTTCTTCTTCTTCTTCTTCCTCATTTGATTCACTCGTTTCTTTTGTTCTCTGCTCATTCTTTTCATTATTGTCTCAAAAACTATGTCTCCATGTTGATTAATGAATTTTGTTATTTCTCATCATCCATAAAAAGAAGACAAATTCTTTAGATGTATCATGTATCTATCTTTATTTATATTTGTCTAATAGTTCATTGCTCTTGCATAACACTGTGCTGCTTGTTAGACTTATCATGAGCGTTTCTATTCAAGAACTCTTAGCCACTGGACCCCACATCTGATCACCTTTCCCTCTATAGATATATTTACATATATTTATATATTGAGAGGATAAAAAGAGAGATTCTACCCTTCTGAGGTCTATCTCTTCATTCAGGAAAAGGCCAGCAAAGAGCCATGGTGTTTGTTAAACGTCACAGGCTATGTGAGGCAGGGTAATAGCCTTAACTAGAGTGTCGTGAAAGTCCAAAAACCTCTCTCTGGACCCTAACCCTAACTCTGACCAAAGTAGGAAGAACCTTATCAGCTCTGATTTATTATTTACCCTGCCTCATTGTCACGGCCTTCCTGCTGGCACCCATGATGACAATCCATCATAGTAGCACCATTTCTTATTCTTAGATAAACTCAAATAAATATAAATCATCCATTTAACAACAATTGTCTGAAAAACGTGGGGATGATCACAAAGATCATCATCATTTGATGAGACTGCATGAAGCATACAAACAAAACTTCTCCAAGAACAAAGATGACTAACAAGCTAAGCTTCCTCTTTTGCTTCTGTCTGTTTCAAGTTTCAACTTTACTGGGAACCAGGAAAAATAAGAAAGAGGAAAAGAAAGGTTGGGAGTAGTAGGTTCTGTCCATCCATAAGATTTGATAGAAATGGGCTGGTTTTCTCCCATCTCTTTACTCTGTTCCCTGGCTGACACCATTTAAATCTGTGTCTAAATGGTGGTTGGTCACCCCCACACGCAAGGGCAGGGAAGTGAAGGGGTGGGGGAGGACGAGGTCTTTCATGTCTCTCAGCTCTGTGAACTCTGTGTGTGTGTGCGTGTGTGCGTTGTTGTTCATAAATCCTCTGACACTGATGGATTGGACACACGTTCAGATTTCATCTCTTAACCCATTCTTGTAGGACACCCTCACATACACAGCCCTTCTGGCAATAGAAGACTAATAAAAGTTGTTCACAAGTTCATCATCTTCTTGGTACATCTGTGTTGGATTGCGTTCTCTTGTATTGTACTCTCTTTCTTTACACACACACACACTCTCTCTCTCTCTCTCTGTGTCTGTGTGTGTGTGTTCTATGAATGATATATATTATATATTATCTTTAGTAGTTCAGTTGGCAAGTCAAAAACATAGTTAATTTCAGATCAACATGTGCTATTCTCTTGCAAGTTGGTGAATAGGGCCCTCATATCCCACTTTGAGAGATTAGCCCTGTCTTTTATTGGGGAGGGCTAAGATTCCATATATGGGCAAGGTAGGTCTATAGGAGTTAGGAAGGAGAGAGTTTTGATTAGTATCCCATCCACACTCTATTCCTCTGTTTTGATGGTGCAATACCACCCATACCTTGCATGTAATTCCAAGAGAATAGTCCAACAAAATCTTTTGAAGTAGACCCCAGTTCATATATGGTGGGGGCCATATCCCTAAACACCAATCATGTCTTTCACCATTAAGCCTACATTAATAGTCAACTAGACCAATTTTTCCCCATTCTGTTCTTCTAATCACAAGGAAAAACACTAGAACAGAGAAAAAGACCTTAATGGTTTTGGCCAAACAGTAAGATTGTGTGATGAGAGCAATCTTGGCTATTTGTTTCATGTCATCACAAGGCTTCCCACTCTTCCTTTCTTAGGGTGGTCTGTAACTATGGGGACCAAAATAGCCCTTGTCCTGTGTCTCCAAGGAAATAGCAATATTAGTGGTAGCTTGTATTTTGTGAGAGGTGGGGGACCTTGTCCTCTCCTCCTCCACTCCCCCTCCATCCCCCATTACATCATAACTAATCCATGCCATGCCAACTTTGGAGTTCTCTCTTCCATATCCATGGCTTTTTAACAACAACCACTTCTAGAATTCTTTGGGAAGTCTCAAGGCTCTATTGAAGGGGAACATCACACACTAGAGCACACACACAACCCTGCTGATGGACATGGATAGGGACTTTGACAGCTCCACTACACCCTTAGATCACAGAGACCTCCCAACAACCTTCAACTTTGCTTTTGATGATAAAGAACAAGTCTAAACTAACTCACTACCCTCCCCACTCCTTGTGCTTGGTGTACCCATTGAACACTCAATTGTAATGAGTTATGGCCTGGGGAACGCCATCCAATCAAAGAAATGTTTTAGTTATTCTCCATGATCTTGACTAATAGCTGCTGCAATGGGACACTTGCCAAAGTGTATTCAGGATCCTCATCTGACCACTGGAAAAGATTGTTTCAGCACTGTGTATATATATACACAGACCCTGCATAACTGGATGAGTAACAGTCCTCAGTGTAGTGGTAGTATTTACCCCTCTTATTATTCAATACTTTATATATATATATATATTATGTTACTTGCCTGTCATCATCCTCTCTCTCTCTCTCTCTCTCTCTCTGAGTATGTGTTTCCAAATTCAAACATATATGCAGCAATTTTTACAGTGGGACAGGCATGCCCATGTCCATGTGAATCCATCATCCTCCATAAATTTCAACTGGGCCTACTACATTAATGAACTACAACACAAGATGGAATGCAGCTTTCAAGAAAGCATAAACCTCCTTACTGTTTGTTACCATCTAGCTAGAATCATTTTGGTTTCGCTCTCCTGGCTTTTAGATATTAATGCTATATTCTCATGAACAAATGAGATGATTACAATGGCTTTCATATCTAACTTGTCAGCTTATCAGATTTCTGATCACTAGTATCCATTCCAATACAGGCAACATTTATCAGTCATGATTTTATAGTTTAGTTTAAATGAATACCTACACTCTTTCATTTGCTTCTAACTTTTTTGCAAGAGAGGTCCACACAAAACCTTCCAAACTGTCAACTTCACGTTCTATTTATGCATGCTAACAAGTATATATAATATATATATATATATATTTTCATTTTCAAACACATGGACTAAGAACAGCCATTGTTAGGCTAGAACTTGAAAGAATGACATGCTTAAAAAGAAGCAAGTGGGGGCCATAACCTACACAGACAGTTGAAGCAGATGAAGTCTGATTAGCTGCGCATCATTTAATGGTTGGTTCAGTAAGGTTGTTGACATGTTGTTCTCCATCATTGTTTCCTTTTTAACCTTCTCAAAGACTCGGTTATCTTCTTCTTTCTTCTTCTTCTCTTACTGTGCTCAGTGGTGATGGTAGGGGAGAAGTTGTAGTAGTACCTTCCCTGTGCCACTAAGGACGCCTCTCATTGAAAGCAAAAGCTCTGCAACTGGGGATATCACTAATGGTGCTGAAGAAAGAAGCCATGGCTAGCAGCTGAGTTTTTCAGGAAATGGGACACACAAACACTGGTTTCCTCTTATGGAAAACATCTTATTTTCATTATTTTAATTAAATAATAACAAGTTAATTAAGTTTGTTTATGATATAATGTAATAATGCAAATCAATGGTGGCCATATATTATGGGTTGTGTTTCTAGCTACTAGTCAAGAGAAGTATATATATATATATATAGTTCATGTCATTCTTCTCGTTATGACTTGCCTTTCACTGTTGGGTCTATTTCAGGTGGTTAACTGAATCCCAAGTTAACCCACTTCACAAGTTAAACAACTCTACAGACATGGAACCAGGCACTTCACCTAAAGAAACCCTAGTAGTTGGTGATGTTTATTAATTTATTTACTCTAGTCTGTCATGGCTCTCTATTAAGCTGCCCTTTGAAAAGAAAGCTACTAATGTTGTAGGCCTTTGTAGGGTCTCATACAGGTCTACTACCAGACAGAACAGTAGAGTTTTCTTTTGTCAAGGGAGAGAGAGACAACCATGCATCAATTAAAAGAGATAGAAAGAGAAAGAGAGAAGATGTGTATATATGTATATTGAGTATTCCTTACAGCTCACTCGTGTGAGTAAAGACATGCACACGTGTGGACTTGAGTTTTGGGGTCTAGTTAAAGAAGTGGTAGGGAAGCTGAGTGTTGAGGGACCATGAACACACTTCACTACTGCTATTTGCTCTTCCTCTTCCTCCTGCTTTCCTAGTACTAAATCTCTCACAAGATGGCTTTGCAACAGTGCAATGACATGCATGGTGGTTTTATGAGTTGCTGTTACTCATCTTCATCTTTGTCCAATGGAGTATTTGCTGAGATGTGCTCTCTCTCCATCAACCTTGAATCAAGCACTACTGAATTAGTAGTTAAAGATGGCAACAAGAACATTAATCATGGGGAAGAGTACTGCAGAGATGGAGACACCACCACCACCACCAATGAAGGTTCTCAGGTTAGTGATTGTGGTCAGTCCAAGCTCTGTGTTAGAGGCCATTGGAGACCTGCAGAGGACTCCAAGCTCAGAGAGCTGGTCTCCCTTTATGGCCCTCAGAACTGGAATCTCATTGCTGAGAAACTTGAAGGCAGATCAGGTTTACTTTTAAAACTCTCAAACTGCTTTATTTATTTTATTATTGATCATAATAATTTTGATATGGTTTGAAGGGAAGAGCTGCAGACTTAGATGGTTCAACCAACTGGATCCGAGGATAAACAGGAAAGCATTCAGTGAAGAAGAAGAGGAGAAGCTAATGGCAGCTCACAGGTTGTATGGGAATAAATGGGCTATGATTGCAAGGCTTTTCCCTGGGAGAACTGACAATGCAGTGAAGAACCATTGGCATGTGATCATGGCCAGGAAGTATAGAGAACAGTCCACTGCTTACAGGAGGAGGAAGCTCAACAGGACCTTAATGGAAGAAGCTACTACACCACCTTCTCACTTTACTCATCCCTTCTCTTTCCCTCCTCCTCCTCCCATTGATGCATCTCCTTGCAACTTCTCTTCAGATCAAGCTCAAGCTCCTTTTGATTTCCTCTCTGTCTCTTCTGGTACTGTACTGTTCTCTACTACATTATCCATATACTAGGGTTTCTGTGCTTTGTCTGGTTTGAAGCCACAAGTTAATATGATTTGCAGGTTCTAATGAAAATAATAATAAGAATAAGAGTACTCAAGAGAAGCCAAGCTTTTACAAGGATGAACCATTGATAGGTTTTTCCCCTCACTCTCCTTTCATGCTTGCAATGCAACAGTCAAGCTATCCACACTATTATTCAGACTCCATTGCAGCAGCAGCAGCAGCTCAAGGTTCTTCAACTAGTGCTGATCATTCATCATCTTGTGAAGGGAATATGTCACCACATTTCATAGATTTTCTTGGAGTAGGTGCCACCTGAATCAAAGTGAACATCCAAGAAGAAGTCTTAATTATAATTAATTTGCTGAACTTTAGCTATCTGTTATTCACTCTCTTCTTCTTCTTCTTCTTCTTCTTCTTTTGTAACTTGTCAACTTAACTTTGTTGGAACCAGAAACCTTCAAAGTTGGAAAATAAAAGATTCTAGAGTTAGTTAACTAGTTTAGCTACTCACTTAGCTCCTCTTTCTTTCCTATCTTTGCTCTTATTTTAGCTGACAAAAACTTACTAAAGCATAGTGGCATTATGTATTTAGTTATTTCTTGTCATGTTTCTATTTCTGCATTGGATCCATTACTACTATTTCCATTTTGTTCATCCACCCTTTAATAACTTTGCCTTGTGTTTTCTTGCATGCATTGGATGTAACTCCTACTCATTCTTATTTTTTTTCATTTCTTAACTATAAAACATTCCTCTTCCTAGAGTATACACTATACATATAGGTCTTGGGAACATCTTTGTCTAAATTGAATTCTAGTCTATGCTTTCATAACTACATATATTTTACACTATGTTGTATTACCATCCACCATATATATATATATATATATATACTGATATATAGATATCATGAAATGTTCTCAATTTCATGAAAACAAATATTCTCTCTCATGGTTATGGAAACAATATAATAGGACATGCATTTAATAACAAAGGAGTGACAAGAAGGAAATCATGGCAGGAACTCATGCTTGCTCCTTCATAAGTAGGGCCATGGAAGACCTGCAAGCTTATTTATTCCATCCAAAACCATGGCATGCTGACAAGAATTATAATAATCCTTGGTGTATATACTACACTGATCTGTGCATAAATATTCACATACACATATGAAGAAAATCTGTGATCCATATTGAGTATTATGATTTCGACAATTAATTGAAGCCGGGTATTAATTTGTATAACCTGTTTTCGACTTAAAATTAAGTCGGGGATTTCGACTTGTTTGAGTGAAATAAGCTTATGAAATTGGGACATCCAACCCCAAGAAAGATCACTTTACTGCTTCCTCGCTTCCTGACTCTCTAACATTCAGGCATGACTTTTGCTTTTGAGTCTTATTATGCAGCAAAAAGTATAATACTACTTATGATATGTATGATATCAAATTAAACAATGGATGATGAGCAACACTGCCATCTCTGATCATTTTCACACAATCTCCAACAATAAATTGCCATTCTCAATTGTAACTTATACATCAGCTAGCAGAGGAAAAGTTCTGAGATTCTGATAAATGTGCCAAATGTTTATTTTGAAATAAACAATACATGCACTTATAGATAACCGTTCCATGATCATAAATACAATTGTTGAAGTACATGCAAATGACACCTCATCTGGTCGGAAATCTTGACATGGTTTCTTTAACCACCTGAAATGTATTGAATAAAAAATAACTGAGTCAAATCATAATGTTTGATAAACCAACCAGAAAGATGTGTGAGAGATCAGAAAATTCAATGTAGAAAACAACTAGCATGCAGCATGAGCAAAAGATTTCACACATTTTGAATAAAGTGGATAAACCACTAATTTATTAAAAAAAGAAGAGAATGTCTGATGAAAAGGTCGCGAACAAGAAAAGTCTAAAATAAAAATAACAAACTGAAAATCTTCACCGGGGATGAGGGAAAAGCAGATGAGCAAAAATCAAGGCAGGAAGAAAGATAAAAATGAGACAAGTTTGGGGACAGCGAAGTCAACCATCTGGAGACACAGCGCCCGCCCAGTAATAAGGTTAGGGAGGACTACTCACGATCGCTGATGTCATGACCGAATCGCCGATGAAATCGGTGGGTCTAGTGCCCGGGGAAGTTGAGAGAGCGCTTGATTCTCGAGTGGCCTCCGTGGTATCCTCGATGAAGGTTCTCAAATCTGTGAAAGCCAGAGAAAGCTTGAAAGCATATGTAGGAAAATTGAAATAATAGGTAGGCAAGTAAGGTTAAAAATGCGATTGTTTCGTTCAAGCCAAATATTCCAGATTATGGCTCTAGAACAGAGGTCCCCCACATTTGGAACTCAAATGACTTAAATAATTTGCGTAAGATGAGTTTTAGTTCTATGAAATGTGCCAATTCTGAGTATCAATTATCAAATAAGAGAATCTGATCTCATAGATAATTAATGTTGTTGTGACAATCATTGTTAATTAATGGGCTATTTAATTAGTTCTTACTTAATTATAACTAGTAGGATATATATATATTGATTGAGTAAAATGACAAAAAATCCTAGAAATTGAAGAAGAAGCATATTGAACAGCTCTTTGGACCAAAGTATCATAGAAACCATCAAAAGTAAAAGAACTCTATTCCTTTTGGAAGTAGAATTCTATTCAAACAGAATCAAAGTGCAACAAGCCAAGAACAAAGAAACAACAAAACATCAGCATAAAGTTCTTTTCTTATTGATATGAGAGAAAAACATACATATAGATATATACGGAACAATTTCTCTTCTTTTTTTTGAAATGGAAGTTACAAATAAAAGCTTTTGACATCAGCTTCTATCAATCAGAGACCAACTTTAACTGTGGTCCAACTGCTGCGTGGCAATACACACACAAAATCAGACAGGTTATCCAAGTTAACATTAGGATGCTTTTCATGTCAAATAGAAATTCAGAAGACAACATTGCCATAAATTACTGAAAATTATTGTGAAGCATTGAGAAGATATATTTTTACATCAATTGTATGGTTTGCAATAATAACCTGTCTGTCCTATCTATTAATAAAGCCACTGCTGTGACATCTTTAGCATGAACTTTCAGAAAAGGAAAAACATCAACAACACAAGAACAAGCTAGCAAAGAGACATGTTTCTGGTTATAAAAAGAATCTTATGAAATCAATTTAAAGTTACAGCAATCAACATGTAATCTAAAATCACAGTTAGAAACTTTGTCAAGTTAGACACATATAGGTATTCTTTTTTATACTAGTGGGTAAACAATGGGGTCATGTTAAGAAAGAGTATAACAGGAAAAAAGAGGTTACAAGGAATGATTTCCAAAGTACATTACAATCAGTTGCTAAATAATAAGCAACTGCCATTCATCTTGAAAAGACTAATTAACTTACACTGTTTTGCAGTAACTGAACTTGCTTCAAAGTTTCAGAATTAATTAGATGATATAATTAAGTGGTCTGCTCAAGAAAGCAAAGGGTTTTATCAAATCATTAAAGCATTAGCATTGTCAAATTCAGAGATATATATCTCATGATCTGTCAAACCATTCAATTGTTTTTCTTAAAACATATTAAAATTCTACAAGGTCTTTTTTTTAAAGATCAAGGTGAGCTTTATTCAACTTTATATTCACAAAGATCATCTTCTTATCAGATAAAGTGACAAAATTGTCCCAACTGAATACATGACATATAGTTCATGTTATTTGTTTCGATTTGCTGCTTAATCTAAAAAGCAGCACATTAGCCAGACTAACAAACCATAACCACATTCAATTATGATCTAGCAGAAGAGTCAATCCTTACCACCACACCACACAGTGGACAACGCGGACTCTCCTGCAGCTTCGCATTTCTCTTGATTTCCAATTTCTTCCTCACTTTGTAGTTTTGGAGTGTTTTATCCCAAGTGATTAACTACGCAATTTTCATATTGATGTTTGTTATTTTAGTTTTCATAGATTCATTTGTGTTGGTTTCGTTTTTTTATTTATTTATATTTATCCTTTTGTATCATTTTATTTTTAATAAATCAGTAGTTAACTCATTTTTTTTAAAATTTTTTTGATATAATCTATACATACTATTAAATTAGATGTATAATTTATTTCGAAAGCGTTTCAAAAAACAATTTTAATTTTTTAATAATATTTAAGTTTTTATTTATATTACTTATAATATTAATAATTAAAAAACATTAATTACACCTAATTATTTATGTAATAAATGCCTATAAGACTTTTGAAATCCAAAATATAAAATAATTTCCATGGTAAGAATTGTTTAATTGTATTATTTTATATATGATATTGTATCAAAACTCCTCACAAAATTTTAAAATCTCCGATGCGAAGCCGGAGAAATTACCTAATAGTAATAATAATTATTGCATAAAGGATACCATCAAACTGTAAAATTTACATTTGATTCATCAAATTAGTCACAAAGTAGTACTCATTTGTCAGTAATCCTACATGAAAGCATGCAGCCATTGCCACATTGGGTTCTTGAAAACATCTAGATTAATCTTTTGACCAACAAACAATAACCACATTCAAGTTTGATCTATAAGAACCCTAATTTCTGGTCATTTTAAAATATTTTACATCTAATTCTTAAAATTCAGCCACATTTACTCAATTCCTGGTGCAAACAAACATTGAATTGTTGAACATGAAGATTGAGTTTTGATAATGTACTTGAACAAATACATAAAGACAAAGTTCATCAATTTTGAAACTAACAAATTAACTAACAAACAAACCCCAAAAAAAAAAAAAATTCAAATTCAAATAGCAAATCAAAGGATATAAACGAAAAATTATTGAAATAATGGAAAAGAATTGGAACATGATTCAAGTGATAATTAAAAAGGAGAGACAAGAAGAATTCTGAACCGTAGTTAAAGTTTCTACTGGACTGAACCACTCCGTGCAGAGGTTCTCAACCAATCAACACTAAACTCAAACCCGATAACCCGTTTAGAATCTCGCTAGATAGAGAATCTCTAGTTATTGATTTGTAATCCAAAGCCCATCTTAGAAAATTAGTTAGATTCTGTCATAGATACTCAAATCTATTGTTTTTTGTTTGTTTTTTTAATAATTTTTTTATTGAAGTGTGGAGCTCTTTGAAAATAATTAGTTTTTCAAAAAAAAATGTTTTTTACTGCTAACCATCTATTTTTACCATAATTCAGTACAGAAGTTTTGTCCAGTTTAAAACTTTAATATTAAAACTTATATAACTTGTTTATTTAAGATGACCTAATTAATAAAGATATATATATATATATATATATTGACAAAAACTGATAGACTATAATTTTGGTTTTGATAAAAAAACAATTTTGTTGAAAAAAAGGAGTGTAGGAGACACGGAAAAGCAAGACAGGAATAAACATATATATATATATATATATATAACTTGCAGGTAATTATTTCAAGTGGTAATTAGATATTTTTATATTATATAAGCGATGAAAATGAAAGTAAAATACAATATGAAAAAGAGCATTCAATAATGATCATGACATGAATGAAGGGTCATTTGTCTATAGTCGTTTTTGGACAAAAAAAAATTATAATTATTTTCCACTGAATATATTTATTAGAGATTACAAAATATTTTTAATAATAAAATTATTTATTTATTTTTTTAAAATATATTGTAAACAATTATTATTCATGTTAAATTTTTATGTGCCAATAAACAAAAAAAAGAAATCTCATCCACATCCAACACAAACGTTGAGGTCCTCTCCCCTGCTTTCTTGATTGCAGTATAATTCAATTTTACTTTCAATCACAACATGATTTATCAATTTTATAATTGAATATGTGGCTCACTTCTTAATAAACATATATGTCTATACAACTGATCTCCGTTGGTCAATAGAGTATAAATCAAATTACACGTCCAAATGAATTCCACTCATCTTGATGGAAAAAAAAAACATGGACTAAAAAAGAGATAAGGTGACTTTGAACAAATTAATCATTCAGCAAAAGCAAGAAGACTCCATGAACTCAACAAACTCATGGAAATCAATCCTGCCATCCACGTTGTGATCATGCATGTCAATCATCCTTTGGCATGCATCCACGTCCACTCTTTCTCTCAACCCCAACATGCACAAAACTCTCTGCAACTCCACTGCATCTATGAATCCATCATTATTCTCATCAAACACACCAAAAGCATCCTTCATCTCTATCAAACTTGGTTCCTTCTCTTCAAACATGCTGGCAAGTTCATCAAAATCCATGTATTCTCTAAGCTGTGGTTCATTACTAGTACTCACACAAGACATCTTCATCTTCTCCAAAATCATCTCCACATCTTCTCTGCTGATAACTTTCTGCTGGTTCACAGGACTCTTCATCTTTTCTTCAGTGAGAGTTGTTGATTTGAACAAGAGTTCAACATGTAATCTCAGAGTTGATGAAAGTCCCTTGGGCATGTACTTCTTTAGCATGTATATGATGTTGAGGATTATGTAGAGGTAGATGGTGTTTGGTACTGATGACATCTCCATTGTTGAATTAATAGAAAGGGAAGAGATGTTTTGGTTGTTGATGTTGGTTTGATGAGGGAATGAATTAGGTGTTCATATATATGTGTGTCTGTGTGTGTGAATATCTTGATCAGATGTATAAGGATATATATAAAGGGAGATGAAAATGGAAGTCAAGAGAGAGGAAGGTACATGGATGGTGGAAAGAAGAAGATTCAAAGAAGGAGCATTGGTCTCCATTGTTTGTGGAATTTTTGGTTTTGATTTGACTTGAAGGAATTTTCCTTGAAGGAGATGAGAACGAAGGTGACAAATAGGTTTGCCCATCTATTCTTTGGTTATTTTACATATATACTCCCCATAACGATTTACAATTACACATACAAATATTATGGCTCACTTTTTTATAAACAAGAATCTTGTGCACCTTATTAAATTTAATTTCAGATGATCACCGAAGGTAAGACACTTGGCTACTATACAAAAGGTTAAAAATTTAACTCTTTTTTAGTATATGATTAATGTCTAATGATAAAAATGTGTGGGGTGATTTATCCATATTTAAAAATAATAATAATAATAATAATAATTTCGACAATCTTAGTATAAATATAGTAACTATTTTTTAATTTAAATATAAATAAAATTTATTTTATTTATATTTATAACTTAAAATAATAATTATATATATATTTATAATTAAAATGTTTATAAAATAGGAATATTTGACCTTGCTTTAAAAATTAAAAGTGTAACATTCAAAAATTTTGACTTTTGAGTATAAGACTTGATGAAAACTATGATGGTAACAGATTGTTAATTATTGAGAATTCATAGTCCAAATTTATCTTTTTTTTCCCAATAGAGTGGAGGAGTATAAACTTCTTTTTTTGTATCTTGACCGCATTTTTTTAAAATATAAAAATTTTTAAAAGTGATTAACTTTAATATGAGAAAATTAATTAAATTTAATGATAAAAAATTGAAGACCAGAATCGATGGGAAGGGTCAACAGGAAGACGCTTTCGTTTGTGGGTCCAAAATATGTGTTTAATTCATTGAACACATGGTGAAAGATTCATGGGTGGTTACTAGATACTACTTGGAAAAGAAAAAGCAGCCTCCGTTTTAGGCTAATCCATGGCCTAGGCCTAGTCTTGGTCTTTAGTCAACAATAATATTTATATTCCCAATATTTAACATACTTTGCACTCAAATAATATGTATATCTGTTCATACAATGTTACCAAAGTGAGTTACTAACTTATTATAAACTATATATATATATATATATATATGTTGTTCTACTAATAGATTTAATAAAATACTTTTTATTATCATAAGGTTAGGTATTGGTTGGTGAGTTATTCGCTCACCAAAGATCTACTAATTTAATTCGCCATGAAAATAGATTAATTGTTTAAATAAATATATTAATTTAATAAAATTACTAATACTAATAAACACCTTTCATTAATATATTATTATTATTATTCGATGAAGGGCGGTGCAATTGTCACGAAGCCTGATTTAGGGTGGGCTTGCGTGAAAACTCAAACGCATTAATTTAATTAATTATAACTATTCAAATCTATTTCTATTAGCACCCATAGTTTAAAATAAAATCAAACACAAAAACAACTTACAAACAGCTTCGGTGTCTGTATAATGTTTCAATACTGTTTATGCCATGTATTGTTCACATAATTAATCTTTCTCCATCTGTCTCTCTCATCCTCATTTTCTCGCTATATTTATTTTATTTTTTTAATTGTTTTACTGGATTGACAATGCCTTATTGCATACTATTTCCATATTGAATAAATCTATTCCCTCTTAATTTGGCTTGCTATTTATTATTAATTTTGTCAGTCTTTGTTTTGAATATATATATATATATATATATATATATATATGTGACTTGCTTGATTTCTATTATTAATTTTGTTGGTTTTTAAATGTTCATTATGTTTAGAAAAATAAATGGAGGTGTTCCAAATATTAGCCATGTAAACTGAACCATGGTCAGTTTGAGTAACTGATCTGAATAAGAATAGTAACTTTTTAAACTCAATTGAAACCTTGAATCAGGGTTAGAAAGCTCTATTAAGATTATTAAGATTTTTTGCAAGTTAAAAACCAAAAGGAAATGAACCGGAACCAAAACCCAGGTTCCTGTTTCATTTTATTTTTTAAATAAAAAAATATAATATATAATATAATATTTTTTTAAAATATTTTAATTAAACACAACCGGATAACCATCTTGAAACCGGAACGAAAAATACTATATAAATTAGACTAAATATATATTTTTAATTTTGAACGAAGCTCTTTTGGTTATAAAAGCTTTTAAACAAAAGTGAAGCATTCAGGTCTTCAAAACATAAGAATGACATATTCTAGACTTTATAGTTATAGAGTTACTTACATATGGTATTCTATAGTATTTTTTATTGATGATATAGAATGATGAGTTTATATCTCACATGATTTATTGTTATTTTATTTTTAATTTCTTAGTTTTTAGTTAAAAAAATCTATGTTCCATTTTCTTTTTATATGTTCCCTGATTTGTGTGTTTTGTCTTTTTCTTTCCAATAAATTTGTGATTTATTTATAATATTTAAATAAAAAAAAAATAATCAAACAACTAGTTTTTTCTGAGCATTTGAAAATCATGTTAGTTTGTATGTACATAAATAACATGTAATTTTTTTCTATTTTAAATTGAGTCACTTGTTTTTTTTAATATATAGAAATATATTTGCCAATGACCGCTAGGTCAATTAACACCAGATTTTTTGTGTAAAGCTTTTGTTTCGGGGAGATTCGGATTCAAATCCCGCTTCGTGTAAGGTGAATGCACAGTTCGATTAGCGCCGCTCCCATGTATACATTCATGACTATTTTTATATATGGGACGCTTGTTGCCTATTTGTCATATATATATATATATATATATCAAATTGTTTTTTTATATACCTAAGGCTAATATGGGAGAGGGAGGCAAAAAAAAATCCATGTGATCTTGCAGTTTCTTGAGGACTCAGCTGATCCGCTATTAATATTTTCAGGTTTTATCTCTCTACAATAGTTTATATTTTTTATTTTTCAATATAATTGTTTTTTGTGATTTGTCCTATCTACTTATAATAAAATTGTTGATTTTGTAGTCCTCCCTAATATTGTATATTTGTAAGTTTTTATAAAATTTTTAATTAATTTAAATGATTTATTTATTTTATTAAATAAAGAATGGCTGATATGACATCCATTAGAAGATGTAATAGATTATTTTCTTATATATATATATATATATATAAGGTTAATATAAAAGAAAAAAAACAAGTAATTCACATGACCTTACACCTTATCGGGAGACTCCGATGATCCACTATCAGTATTTTAATTTCTCAACTGCATCAAGCATCTTATATTTTTATTTTTCCATATAACTATTTTCAGTAGTTTGACCTATCCATTTTTATAGAATTGTTTTTTTTTTTTGAGGTAAATTTTTATAGAATTGTTAATATATATTTTTTAATTAGTTTATATTATTTATTTATTTTATTAAAAAAGAGGTTAATGTATAGGATGTAGCCCATTTCCTTTTTCTAATAGTAAAAACTTAGAATTTTTGCCAAATTTTCACCAGAATTCACCCACGATCAGAAAGTGGGAGGCCCCCGAGATCGAATCTCTCAACTTACAATTCATATTTTCAGTGCTCCAGTGAGCCTCGTGCGAGGATTACTCTCGCTCTCCCTCCAGGGCCTGTATGCGTGATTATTCTCGTGAGGCTCATTCAAGCTCACCGTGAACTCCAAGCACCTTTATACCCGCTTTGTTTTTGCTTTTGTCGACTCACTTTGTCAAAAAATAAAAATAAAAAATAAAAACTTAATGAATAAGACATTGGTTTCATATATATAATAAACTATTTATTTGCATATTTAATTATAACTTTAGCTTGTGTCAACTTGCTCATATTATATACAATTATGTTTTGGTCTAATTCATGATGAAATATTATAATATATAATAATAATAATAATAATTATTATTATTATAAAACCAATGTTTGGTGAGGAAAGGGATTGGCGTCATCGTTCAGAAGGTTCACATTCCATTCATCGATGAATAAATATTTATTATTAATTTATAAAAATATTGATTAAGACGAATACTACTACGAAACTTTAATAATAAAATTAATTTTTAAAATATTTCAACTTATTTGAATTAAAAAACAAATGACTTAAACGCAATATTCAACAATTCAAGGGGCTTATTTGCAAAAGAGACCCCACACTATAAACCAGTTGTTTCGGTGAAGCCGCGAGACATCGTATTATTGTTATCTCCGCTCAGCGGTAAGCTTACCGCCGCCTCGTCCCTCGTGAAATCTCGCGAATTCTGCGCTTTGGGGGCAAAGCTCTCGCCTTTGGAGAAGAATGCCAGAAACCCTAGCTGGCGGATCCCGCCGCGTCAGTCGCTGTTGCCGGATCTCACAGCCCTGCTCTTTGTCAGAGTCTTGCTGACCTCCCCGGGGATCTCCTCGCAGCGCAGCTTGTCTAAGGTTTGGATTTTGATTCTTGTCTTTAATTGGTAACAGTCCAAGATGGTAAACTAAGCAGAATCCTTCTAAACTTGCTGAAATTTGAAGATGTTTTGTTCTATGTTCTGGGAATAGCATGGATCTGTTGATTAATTTTGTTCTCAATCTCTATTCTTGCCCTAGCTGTAAACCCTAATTGTAATTGCCCTTGTTTTTTCTTTGTTCTGGGAATAGTTTCTAAAAGTCTAAAAACTAAGTTTTTCTACCATGTTAAAAAAATATAATTAAAAAAATTTAAAATACTAAGTTACACTTAAGCAAGATGCAAGCATTAAAAAAAATAAATAATAAATATTATTAAGTATGTAGATTCTATATTATTTTTTTTTCACCAATTTAGTATTATGTACTCTTGATAATAAAATTTGCTAATAAATTAAATATTTTTTTTGAAATATAAAGACAAACTATTTCTTAATAAAAATATATGTAAATTACTTATAAGTATTATATATATATATATATATATATATATATCATTTCCAGGATATTGTAAAGCCAAGTTTATTTTACATATTCAAACCCACAGCGCAAGCGGGGCCTCTACCCTAGTTATTATTATTATTATTATTATTTCATCAAAAAAATTTTATTATACTCATAATCAGAATATAAACCCCTAATAGCAATCCTTCATAACTCAAATACTTAATTATGGCGAAGGGAATAGGCCTAATAACGTGAATGCAAATTATCATCCACATCATTCTTTTTCCTATGAACAAACTGTATGAATCCTTAAATTCTAAAAATTATAAAACATTATAAAATTTTATTTAAAATTTTAAAATCTTAAATTTAAATATTTAAAATTTTAAAATCTTAAATTTAAATACTATAAAACCATGTACTCAAAATTCTAAAAACATAAACTCTAAATCTTAAATCTTAAATTCTAAATCCTAAACAATAAACTGTGGAATTCTAAACTCTAAGCCCTAGACAGTAAAAAGTAAACCGTAGATTATTGTTTAGAATTTAAGGAGGGGTTTTCGTTTTAACGTTTACAATTGAAATTAAGTTTTTTTTTAAAAGGCATAATGACATGGATGTTGATATGATGCCAACTTAGCATCTACATCATTAGATTTATGTATTAATAATAATAATAATAATAACAACAACAACATCAACGTGGATGCTAATATAGAATAATAACGTGAATGCTGATATGGTGTCAACTTGGCATTTACATCATCAGACCTATCTATTAGGACTGAATATTATTATTATTTCAGCAAATTTTTTTATTATCCTCATAATTAGGATAAAAAACCCTAATAGCTTAATCCTTTAGAACTCAAAAGTTCAAAACACATAATCATGGCGAAGGAAAAGAAGCTGCAATCCTCCAATGTCCAAAGAGAGAGCACAACTGCCATGGAGGATGATGACCTTATGGCCTCACCCAATGAGGTTTGAGATTGCTTTTTAATCACCTTGTGAGCCTTAGTTCCCCTTTCTCTTACTCTCTTTCTCGTATTGCAGGAAGAGGAGATCGAACGGGTTCTTGCTGATATCCCTCTTGGCGAGCTTCAGAAGTCGCGGGCTGATGGATCCCATGCTTCTCGATCGAAGGCTCCCATCGTAAGGCAACAGAAGCCTGGGCGTGCTCATAAGAACATGTTTGTTTACTTATTTTCTCAGTTGATTTGAGATTGATTTGTTGCTTGGTTTTCTTTTTTTTTTTTATTTATCTGTGGTAAATTTGAAGGCCAATGGAGATGAGCAGCAAAGTGCCTGCTGGAAAGTTTAGGGAGGTCATCCAAGTGCCCAAAAAAGTGGGTTTTTCTGACTTTTTTTTTAATTTTTATTTTATTTCTTGGTAATTGTTTCCATTTTTATTACAAAGAAATGACGAAAAAGGGTTACTAGAACGAATTGCAATAGAAATTTTATTTTTCATTTTGGTTAGTTTTTTATATTTCTTTTGTGAACCTTTGTCACCTAACAAGCATTTGGCTTGCTTTTCATGACAGGTTACACGAGATCCTCGGTTTGAATCTTTATGTGGAACTCTTGACACAAATGGGTATGTCTAGCTTTCTTATCATTGTAATATATTTTTTCGCTGTCAAAGTAAATGTACATATAAATGTAAATGTGTCACACTGTTGTTTATGAAATTTGATATTAGTTTTATGCTATGTACACAATGTGCGATGTATGTAATCTATAGATGTTGTTTTTCTTGGTCTATTATTTGTTTATGTCTTGCTTAATTATATTTTTATATTCGTATCAAGTGGTGGTTCTTCCTCATTTGAATGTGTTTTTCACCATAAATTGTTATTGTTGTTAACTGGGAAAAATGAATTGTCGAATAGAATTTTAGCGAATTGAATAGAGAGCTGTAAGATGAAAAGTACTAGGTTTGTGCAAGCTTGAGTTTTGATATAATTATGAACAATAAAATATTCAAGTAGGCTATGACCTAATGGTGGAAAGGTGGAATGCGTTAAAATGACATATTTATATTTGTTTGTTTTAAAAACTTGAAATATATTAAATTTGGGGGCTTTTAAAACTGACATTTGGATATAGGAGCTAGTTACGTGTATTTGTAGTTGGTCCCCAAAAATAAAAATGAAGCTTTAAAAATGCCTTTGTGATGGTCTTTCTTTGTTTTTAGATAATGTGGTATTGGGCTCGGATGAAAGTTGTGAGGCATTAAGTCACTCGTGAGTTTTTTAATTATCTTTATTTATTTATTTATTTTTGCTAAGGACACTTATTTGAAGGCGTTATATATGGCATTTTTTGGGCTAAAGCTCTATATTTCAAGAATTTTTATCATGTTTCCCTCTTAAATTTGAAAAATAAGAGCATCTGTTGTTTTCATTGCGAAACATTAGAGTAATCGCTGTTGGGTTATAGGCTTAAGTCATTTTATCTTTTACTTAAGCAAATGTTTTATTATTTGTCACATTCCAGGAAAGCAATTTTTTTTTTCATTTGGCAAAAAACAATGGGTCAGTATTTCCATAGCGTTAAAAGTATTCAATAGGAAAATCATTGCTTTGATTTTTCCTATCATGTTGGGGATATATAAATTGGGTATGAATTTTTTCTTCCTTCAATCTAGTAAAGCCTTTTTCTTTATGGTGTTTGAGTTGTGTGATTTGAGTGTCTTGGGATTTTTAACATATTTTTAAATTGCCATTGATGCTGATGCTATTTTTCATTTAGCAAGAAGCTTTTATGCACCTTTGAAAAGTTTATTGACTGTACTCTCTTTGTATTCTCCTGGAAATGCAGGTTTCACAAAAGATATGATTTCTTGTTTCAGGTTGAGCTTCCTGCAGAGAAGGAGGTTATTCCTATCCAATTTTGATGGTTATCTTTATATACCTGTAGCATTTAAATTCTTCCAATGTTTTGCTATGTTGAATAACTATTGTTAGTGTTACACTTGACAGAAACTTCATAAGTTAATTATGAAGGAGAGAGACCCAACTGTTATCAAGGAACTAAAGGAACACCTTTGTTGGATAGTAAGTTGTTGCAAGCTGAAAGAAACATACCATTTTAATATTGTTTTTGTTTGTATGCTTCTTAATATGGTTTCTGTGGGAAAAATTGTTTGAACTTTGTTATAAGATATTAACTTGTAAGGCTAGTTAACTTAGCGAGCAATGGTAGTTTGTTCAGATCTCATGAACCCAATTGTTGCTTATTTCCTATACTAAAAACATTGAAAGAGAAAAGACTGTATATTTGTTTGTTTGTCTTTTCAATATCATCATGTTAAAAATATTTATTGGCATTGAATATTGAAAAAGCACACCATTCATCTTTAGTCAGTGCAAGTTAAATTATAAGAGTGAATAATTACTTATCATGGAATTAGGAGTCCACTTGTAATCCTTTTCACTTTTGCATAATTTGCGTAGCATATGATACAGTTTTGAATCCTTGCTATGGCTGTCAATGTTGTTCTTATCCGATATGATACTCTAGTGTGAGATTTTTCATCTTCAAGAATCTGATCTTTATTAAGAAATTGGGATTCTCATTTGATTGAAAATCCACATTCTTTTTACTCCTGTAGTTGGTCCCAAAAACCTGAGAATGGTCTCTCTTGCTGTTTTAGAAGGTATATAAGTGTAAAATCAGAAATTGTTTTCGAGATTGATGTTAACAAATATAAGAGTAAAACCTGCAAACAGTTTAAGAGTTGATGTTAACAAATAGTTCACTCAATACCTCAGAGCCATATGTGTTGTCAGTTTACTACGAGTATTATTTTAGTTGTTATCATGTTTTTGATTACTTGATGTGCAATATTGTTGATTCATCAATTGGTCCATTCACATTGCTTCCTTGCCTTTGCATATTCAGGGACAAAGCAGCTGCAATCTGCACAACAGAAGAAAGTTGGATCTCGTGTAGTTATCTGAGACACATATAAAGAAAGAAAAGGGAAGCTGCAAAAACAAGGGAAACGTACTCATATTACCTTGTAGTGTCTGCTTTGCTCATGCTCACTTATGTCCATCCGCCAGGCATGAAGCCTTCCTGTTTCTTCCCTGTTGCAAAGCATTTGTAGTTCCATCGAATGTGGTTTTTCATGTTCTTGCAGCGGAAATTCGTCATGGGAGCTAGTAAAGAAATATGAGGATTTGAAAGGGTTCGAACGAGGGCCTCATGAATCTCATGAATAGCTATGCAAAACTACAAAGTTTTCACTGTGTGCTTCATTTTTGGGATCTCATTAATTTCATATAGGCTGCTGGGAGAGCAAACGACTCCTTCAACATTGAGGAAGAGGAGGAAGAGAAATGCTTTGAAAGATATCCGCCACATGCCTTACCGGAGAACTAACAAGTTAATGCAGATGGTGTGGATCTCTGCATGGTGACTATTCTTTCTCAATTAGGTTGGAATTCTTAGCTTATTTTTACTTATATATTTATTTTCTTATGTATCTTAACAGTGACATGTATGGAATCTGGAAGGGTTCTTTAAGTTTCTAAGATGGTTTATGAGCATAATGATATCTTAACAGTGACATGTAATAGGATTACAGAAGTTCTCTGAATTTTTAGGATGAATTATAGGCATAATCACATAACATATCCGGCGTATTGGATGTAGCTTCTTTATAAGATGATCCCACAATGATTGGAAAATTTCTTCAACTGTGAAACAGAACGACAATTAACTTTGTAGAAACAGAACGCCAAATTGTCGTGGCCATGGGAAAGTGGTTGATTGACTTGTGCCCTTTTTGTTTCAGTTTAGTGTCTGATGCATATTTTGTGGCAATTCACAGTGGTAAATGGCTTGTGAGAATTCCTTGTTTTTTTTTTTCTCAGGGTCTTAGTAAGAATGTAAACTTCAAGTAGTTACACAAATGATTTGTTGGATGCTACTCTTACTCTGCTGTAAAGCTAGCAGGATCCTGAGGCATGCCTTTTATCTTCTCTTACATCATTTCTTCAGATGAATTTCTGACTTTTTTGATGGAATTTTTCACTTTTCGTTACTGTTGTCAATTTTGCTGTTGAGTTAGACTTTCATGCATTGGAAACTTTTTTTTTTTTTTTTCTGTTGCTGATTTCATTAATGTATCATATGTTTTCCCCTCTTTTCTCTTGCCTTGTTTGTCATCCTTTCTTCTGGCCAGCATCTCAGGTATCAGATTGGTTTTATTTTCTTGACTGTCATGGGCCAAACAGTTATTTTGGTGCATCAAAACACATTGACTGATTGACTTTTACAGTTGGAACTTTTGCTCTAAAGTTGCTGCATGCTTGCTATGGTATTGCTTGACAGGTGCTCATCTTCAA
>NC_052489.1:1547758-1613430 GCF_009730915.1 Dioscorea cayenensis subsp. rotundata
TTTATAGTGTGCGGGCAGTCATGAGAGCTTCGTCCTCGCGCTTGCCCGCGCGGCTCCTCCTTCGTCAAAACCTCTCTTTCTCCATCTTCGATACTTTTCCCTCTTCGCCTTCCAATCCCTCGAAGAAGAGATGCTGCGCTTCATTCTCAACTCCGTGTGCTTGCAAACCAGCAAACCAAACCCAAGGGATCGAAGAGAATGGCGGCAGCATCGGCGGAGCATCTCAAGAAGCGCACTCGCTCCGGCATTGAGCTCGACCGCGACCTCTACAAGCGCTACGCTTCCCCTGCCGCCGGAGGCCACGTACCCGTCATGCTCGGCGAGGTTCTTGACGCCTTTCCGCCCTCCCTCACCTTCTCCGTTCCTTCGTCGATTGTACTCTCGGTGCCGGTGGCCACTCCGCTGCTGTTCATCCTCAATCCCATCTCTCTCTTTTTCTCTCTGATTCGTTGTGTTAGTTCAAGCGATTCTTATCCATTTTCAGATAATTGAAGCGCACAATGAGATGCAGATGTATCTAGGGCTGGACATCGATTCCATGGCCCATGCCATGGCTCGGCATCGAATTGAAGCTCTCCTTGATGGTGCTCCTGGCTTGAAGGCCTACACTCATGTCAGGAATTTCAAGTACATCAAATCCGTGCTCACTGATGTTGATGAGAACCTCCTCAATAATGGCGTCGATGGTATTCTTATGGACCTCGGAATGTCATCCATGCAGGTATATGCCATTCAACTGTTTGAGAAATTGCCGCTGTGGGTTTTCACTAGAAGCTAATTTTATAGTTTTTACAGGTGAACAATTCTGAAAGGGGATTCAGTGTGCTTGCTGATGGTCCCCTGGACATGCGGATGGATCCTCAGGTGAGAGATGAAAACTAACATCTTGGATTTTTTTCAAGTGAGAATGCAGAAATATATATGAAAACAAACTTCTTCCAGTTAATTTTTACTTCATACTATGTTATATTATACCAAATACTGAGTTTGTGATGCAATTTCTTTGTTGCTGAACTGCTTAATTTCTGAAAATGATTTCTTTTTGTGACATGCTCTTCTTAGTATGAATTTAGTTTTGTTTGGCGTGGGAAGCTTGAGAGATTCTGGAATACTGATTGAACAGGTCTATGGCAGGCAAGTTTGAAAGCAGAAGATATCTTGAACTCTTGGCCTCAGGTGGACATTGGCCGAATTTTGCGTGATTATGGTGAAGAGAGCAACTGGAATTATCTCTCAAAGATGATTGTGGATGCCCGTGCTAAAGGGGGTTTGCATTCAACTTCTGAACTGGTAGATCTTGTTCGTAAGACATCGGCAAGGTCAGGAGGTGGGCATGGTACTTTATGTGTAAAATTTTTATTTAACCTGCTTATGCTCTGCGTACTTGACAGTAAATGTCTTCATAAGGATTGTAAGGATCTCAAAATTTGACCAAATGTATCAACCTGCATATTTATATGTGGCTTAGTTGCATATATTAGATGATATCTGGCTATAAATCTTCCCAATCTCGTCGTTAGGTTAATATTCAATGCTGGCTGGCCCGATCTTGTTGTTATGATGAATTTCTCTTTTGTAGGAATTCTATATCGCCACTGATATCATATCTAGTGTTAACTTGTGCAAGATAGTTTCTTTAGTTCATTATCAAATCAAAAAGAGTATGGTCTAGATGAGTATTACGTTCAAAGTAGGTCCACAGTCATAGATTTGTTAGGTTAAATGAATTTTCATGGTTTGAAATTTTGACATGAAATACCCACAAATTGGCCAAATAGGAACCAGATAAATTTCTGTCTGTCCAAAACATTTACAACATAGATCATACACTGAGGAGCATGGATCTGAGTTTCCTGTCTGCTCATAAACTTGACGGAACCTTACAGGACCCAACCCATACTATCACCTGCTCACAAGCATTTGAAAACCATTAGCATGAGAAGAACATAGATCAAACGTTCAACAATTGTGTTTCACTAGGTAGACTGTCTTATATGTTCCTTAGTTTACACAAGATGAACAATGAATGCTTTTCTTCCTAGATCTTCTCTTAATCAAATCCAACTCAAACCCTTCTCAAATGGACTTCTTTAGACTCATGATTTAGATCAAAATAAAATCAACTTTGGCATGAAAGCATTCTGCCTTTGGATTGATCTATGAGTTAAGAAGATGTTGAGCCAGTGCAACAAAATAACACTGTATGATTATTATTTCTTTGAAAAATCAGCTGATTTGCATATCTTAAATAGCCGACTCATAGTTCATTATGAAGTGCAGGGAGGCAAGGTTGGATCAAGACCGCGACACGGGTTTTTCAGGCACTTAGAATAGCAGTAAATGATGAACTGCGTACTCTAGAGGATGCCCTCTATGCCTGCTTTGATTGCCTTTCATGCGGTGGCCGGCTTGCTGTTATCTCCTTCCACAGCTTGGAGGATAGGATTGTTAAGCGAACTTTCCTTAACCTTGTTGATAAAGTTGTCGATGATGCAGATATAGATCGAAAAGAAATGAACAAAGAAGAAGTTCAAGACAAGAAGGGGCACATTCTAACTAAGAGACCGATAACGCCCTACACAGGATGAAGAGAGACTTAATCGCAAATGCAGATCTGCAAAACTTAGAATAATTCAGAAGTTATGAAGAAAATTTGAAACTTTTTGTGCTAGTTCATTTTGTACTAATTTATCTTCCTTTAAGATGCAGGTTGTGTTTGCATGTGAAATGGAAGGAATAGCAAGGAGTGAGCTATTTGTGAGACTATCACTAAGAAGATCTTGCAAATGCAATGTATCCATTGTGTAAGTTCTAATGGTTGGATTTCCTTTCTTACTTCTTAATTTAATTATCCGATCCATTTGTTATATAGTATAATCATTTATAAATTAATTCACTCTGTCTTGTCCACATATCTAGTGAATGTTTTGTTTCAATTGCTTGCTAAATGAGTTGGTTTTATAAAACCAAGTTATTAAATTTTTAAATAAAAAACAGTTAAATCACTTGAATCGCTGGTATAAAATGTGAAAAATAACAAAACTATATATTTTTTTTCAAATGATAGAAATCCTTCGAATTTGCATTTGAAAAAAAATTATTTCCGTGCGCAAATTATTTTTAATTTATATATTTAAAAATTAAACTCAGTTTTCTTTTCTGATTGCCATAATAAAAATTAAAGATTTAAAAAATAAAAAATTAGTTATATATTAAAAAAAATGAATAATTCATTTATCTCTATTAATTCATCTTATAATAAAGAGATTTCTCAATCTCTCACTCAAAAATTTCCCACGTAAAAATAACTGTTAAATTAAAAAAATCACAAAAATATTAAGATTTATAAAATAAATAAATAAAATAAAAAGAAAAAATATTGAGAGAATAACAAGAAAGCAAGCAAGCAAGCAAAGCCCATTGGCTCTGTTTCGTCAACATGGAGAAGGAGAAGGAGGAGAACAACATGACCACGCCGCCGGCGCCATCACCGGCGCCACAGCCGGAGCTGACGCTGGTGGAGGCTTCCCTGCAAGTGTTGAACACTGCGGACCCAGTAGAGAAGGCTCGCCTGGGCGAATCCATCGCCACTAAGTGGCTGCAAGGCTTCATCTCCCTCCCATTCCGCCCTCACGATCCTCCTCCCCTTGTTCCCGATCGACCCTCCAGGCTCCCCAATGTGAGTTTTGAGATCACAAGAACCCTAATTCTTCTTGTCTTGTTGATCTATATGCCTATCTGGATTCTCAGGTGAAGCTTGTTCCATCGCGTTTGATGCCTAAGCTTGGCAAGGGCGGCAACCTTCAGAGCCGTCAGGCCATCGTCCACAGCCTCGTCCACACTGAGAGTTGGGCCATTGATCTCTCCTGGGTTACCTTTTCTTTCTTATTGTGATTTGGGTTTGAGTTTTGAAATTTTTCAATGCAGTGATAATGATAGTAATAATCTTTGCAGGACATCATAGCTCGGTTTGGGATTCAGGAATCAATGCCTGTGGAGTTCTTCACTGATTTTGTGAAGGTTGCCCAGGACGAAGGCCGGCATTTCAGTCTGCTTCTGGCCCGGCTCGAGGAGCTTGGTTCATATTATGGAGCTTTCCCTGCCCATGATGGTCTCTGGGACTCTGCCATTCAAACCTCTCATGACCTCTTGGCACGTCTAGCTGTGGAGCATTGTGTTCATGAGGTTTGAATCCACTACCCATGCTCTGTGTTCATAATTGTGATTATTTTCTTTTTTTTTTTGGTTAATGGAGCTGCACAGCAGCTGAAACACTAATTGTGTGATTCGTTAATGTAGATTGCAGAATAAAAATTCTTGTTTGCTGCTCATAGTTCAGTAGATTAATGTTGAATTCTTAGGTCTCATGATCACCCGGCATGATAGGTTGAGTTGCATTTTCTGATATGTGACACTTCGCTTTTCATGCTGATATTTTTTTGTATAATAGACACCTGAAAGTGAAAACTTGTTCGAAATTGTCAGCATAAGTCGGTATCATTTATAATGAAAATTCACATTCATTGTGTTGCTTTCATAGTGTTGTTCTTAAGTGTTAGTCCCGAAGCTGAAAACACTGTGGCTGTTGTTATATGTAAAATTTAGTTGGGAGTTCATCTTTACTTGATCTCCTACATTTTATCCTAGGCATCATCAAATTCATTTTGTCAAACTGTGTTTCATATACTTGTTTAATTTACTAAATCTGAAACCTAAGTTCATTGACAAAGTAAAGATCACAAAGATAGTATTACTGGTTCATATAGTGTAGTGAAAGTTGTACCAGACACAGAGACATTGCCAGACTATACTTATTTCTTAGAATCAAACTTTTAACAATCAACTTTAACTTTGACTGTTCATGCATTTGTAACTACTTTGGCTCCAGTAAAAAAAAAAAAGCTGTTTATTTGATCATTTTCTGGTGCAGGCCAGGAGCATTTGCTTGAAATTATCTGTTAAGTAGGAACATTAAATGACCGAGCATTCTACATATTTAAGTGAAGGCCTTGCAAAAACCAAGCCTAAGAAAGTTCAATACTCTGGCAATTCATGTCATTTTACCCTGAACTTATTATTCTAGCTACTCCATTTCCATACGATAGATGTTTTCTTGAGTGTTGGATCTTCTTCCTCCATTTCCTTCATACCGGCTTTATGAGCCATGCTTTAATGCTGTCTGGGTCTTCTTTCTATGGTCATACAATCTCCTAGAATTATAGATACATTGAAATTAATTATCCGGTCTATCTGCATTTCCATATATACTATTGGATGCATACAGCTCTAGCTGGATCTTCGATCCATGATCTTGTAATGTGGTGTTTATCCAATAGTTTAGTGCAATGTACTCAGTGCAAGGAATGTAAGATTTACTGCCATTTCCATCCATACCATATGACGGGGATTTTGTGTGTGTGTGTGTGTGCAGGCTAGAGGACTTGATGTTCTTCCCACCACAATCTCCCGGTTGAGAAATGGAGGGGATGAGTGCACTGCAAAGCTTCTAGAGACAGTAATTTATCCAGAAGAAATTACTCATTGCGCTGCTGGTGTTAAATGGTTCAGATATCTCTGCCTTCGATCATCTGCTTCATGCCCAAACAACGCATTAGCTCCGCTGGTTTCCTCTGAAAGCCCCAAAGCCGAAGAAGATACTGTCAAGCAGCTACAAATCAGCAGCATTATAGGTGATTCCGAACTTGTGAAGAACTCACAGGAGAACTCGGAAAACTTGAATTCCGAGGACACCGATGTTCATCATGATGCTGTAATTCAAACCTTCCATGCTTCTGTGAGAAAATATTTTAGGGGGCCACTTAAGCCTCCTTTCAATGTGCAAGCAAGGAAAGCTGCCGGCTTTGGACCAGATTGGTACGAGCCTTTGGCTGTAAAACAAGCTGTTGATGTTACCTGAAGTGTTTGGTAAGCGTTGTTGTTGTTGTTACTTAGCCATGACTTCATTTTGCTTGAAAAGTACACAAATGTACCTCTTTTTTCCAATCAAGAAAATCCTTTTTGTTTGGATAAATGACAACATTCAAGTTGGATTTGGTCCTCGGTTGAATAATTTCCATATATGTTGAGGGTTTTTTTTTGAAAAAAAAATTATTACATTTTTTTTTTACTCTAGCTCTACTAGCTACATGATGTTCTTTTAATATGACAGATAAATTGAAGTTTTTTTTAAATAATTATTATTAAATTAACCTGAGTTATACTCTTACTGTGAGGTAGGTCTTGTTGTTTAATGAATAGAATGAAGTTTCAAATATAATTTATGCACCATTGGTTCTTGTCAGTGATGCTAATGTATGGATACGGGCAGGCAGGCGTTGGATATTATTGATCCAACGTCCCAGAAAAAGCGGGTTATATATATATATATATAAATGTGTAAGTAAATACGTTGATATGGGTATCATGTTGGTTTTCTAAAGATAAATGTTATTTTTTAAATATGAAGAACATTGCACTAAACTAAACACATTGTTTTTAGATAAATATAATTTAGATAATATTTAAAATTAAATTATAGTAAGATAAGATTTTTAGAATCATAAAAATTTCTATTTTAAAAAAATAAAAAAAAATCAATTTATGAAGGTATTTAGAATGCACAAAAAAAATATATAATTTGAAAAAGTAAAAAAAATCTATAAAAAAAATAAAAAATAAAACCTTAGGTTGATAATTAAAATTAACAGTGAAATACAAAGACGATAAATCAATCAAAACTAAAAAAAATTAAAAGAAAATCACAAGAGGAAAATATTTCATATTTTACTCAAAAACAGGTTAAAATCTCAAATCACACGCAATGAAGGCAAAAAGTATTGCTGAGCTTATCTTCCCATTTCTCGCATGTTCTTTGTCCCCGTATTTATCAAAAGAAATAAATAAATTTAACAATCCAACAAATATTAAAAAATGAATTATTAATAATTACTTACCATCCTTTTATTTTTAACTTAAAATTTTCAAACAATGTTAATTAAATTTAAAAATGCGCCAATTATGTTTAAATTTCCCCAAACAGGTTCAAAAAACTCCTCCTATAACCCTACCATGTAACTGTTCTAAATTCCCAACTTTCATAATTTAATTAGTTTTAAAATTTTCAATTTTTGATAAAAGTCTTGTTTGGATTGACTTTTGGAAAACTCAGAAATATTTTTTTATAAATTAAGCATTTCTGGATTACAAAAATATTATTTAGATGGATTTTTCTAGCAGAGTTAGAAAAAACAACTTAAAAAATAGCTCAAAAAAAACTGATCATAAATTAATGAAAACAAAATTATTTTTTTAAAGCTTATTTTTATATCTTCTGTTTCTATATAAAAACTAATCCAAACAGAAAATATAAAAATTTGCTTAACTTAAACTATTTCTACTCAACTTTAAAAAAAAAAACACTTTTTTTTTTTTTTCCGAACAAGCCCAAAATGGCTCAATTTTAGGAATCATCGAGTTCTCACGAGCTATCAGATCCAATGGCGTCGCCGCCGCTCTCGCCGTCGTCCCACTTCGTCAACAGCCCCCGCCGAACCCTGAGCTTGGTGAGCAAACGGAGGGCGAAGGTCTTCCTCTCCGATCCGGACGAGGAGACGAGGGCCTCATCATCTGGATCATCCGGAGAGCATGGCGCCAATCCCTCAGAGGTCTATGGTTTTGTTGGCGCTATCACCACTGTCATCGCCACTGGTTCAATCCTTTTCATCTTATTTCCCTTTTTCTTCTGATTTTTTTATTCAATAATCTTTTGTGTTTTTTGTTTGGAATTTTGTTTTGGTGCAGTTATATATCTGGTTTGGGCTTATACTCCTGAAAATTGGTTGCATTCTTTGGGAATCACTTACTACCCTAACAAGTTTGTGCTTTTGCCTTCTTTTTAATTACTGTGTTCTTTATGTTAGAAGATAAATTTAGTATTCTGTGCAATTGAGATAGCAAAGATTATGGTTTTTTGTTGGATTTGTTTGAATGGTGACTATGGGCATGAACTCATACAGAGGATTGCTTCCAATGAAGAAATTGTTTGATTTTCCATGGCTAAAATTACTTGATTTATTCATTGTGTATTGAGGATTGGTTATTTATTTACTTAAAATACTTGTTTTTCCGTCGTGTGTTAAGAAATTGGCCTGAAATCTACCTACGTCACAACTAATTGTATTTTCACATATTTAAACTTCGCTAACTTTGGTCGAATGTTAAGATAATCTACTAATTTTCTTTCATGTTTTATTCTGTGTATATTTCTTTTCTTCTTTTGTTTTTGGGTGGCGACCTTGTTCAGATAAAATATGGCCTGCCATACACTTATAATCAGATTATATTTAAGTGCAAGAATACATGCATATGTACAGACTTTCATCCTCATTTATATCCATTTAAAATTTCAGTTCTGGCACTTAGAACATAGGTTTATAACCTAGTGGTTGCTTTTACTATTTTATTGTCAGGTATTGGGCTCTGGCATTTCCAACTTTCATTATGGTGGCTGTGGTTTTGATGTTGGTATTTTATTTTGGTCTGAACTTCATGGCTACTCCACCTCCAACATCTTTCAATACCATGTTTGGTAAGGTTTAGAGATGGTTAAATATTCATTCTCCTGTGGTTCTGAAAGTGCATAGATACTGTTCTGTTAGATCTTTAAAATAACCTCATGAATTATTCTAACAAGCTAGATTAGCCCCATTTATAGATGCCAATGGTTTAATGGCATTGTTGCATGTTCTGCATTGATCTCAAACCAGACCAGAACCAACCTGATATCAGATACATATATATATATAGTCTTTATGCTTATGACATACTAAAGAGTGGCATCTTATAGCACTATTATAATAGTTGCAATTGAGGTTAATGGGATATTGATATAGTCAAATAATTTAACTTGTTTTGTCCCTCCTGATGAATCAAGTCAATTTCATACATGTTACCCAGAAATCATTTGCATTTGGTGAATGACTCTCTGAATTTCCTGGAGCCTATGTTATAAATCAAAATTTGTGCTACCTTCATTAGGTCATTTAGGATTGGGACTTGGAGATCGAAAGCAAAGAACCCATGATAACCTCTGCTCATATTTTTTTTGCTAGATTATCAAGTGAAAGTTATCTATCCATTAAAGGATGATTTCGTTATTAAGTCAGGATAAGAATAGATTGAACCTAAAGCTGTTGGCTGGAATGTTTAGTCAATATCCTTACAATGGAAAGTTAGTTTTAATTTTGAGAAAGTTACTTGTGCATATTTCAGTGAATATTTCATATAGCTACAATCAACTTCAAATTTAATGTATGTGTAAAACTGTCTTTTATAATCTTTTTATTTCAGATGAGCATAGCAGAGAGCCCTTGACATTTATTGCTGCACAAGGACTAGACCAGCCAATCAAGCCCATTTCGGACATAGGCATTGACTATGTAAATGAGCTCATGTTTAATCAAAATCAATAATATATTGCCTTTTTTTAACTGTTTTTGTTTGATGCTGGGTGAGGAAAGTTCAGCAAAGCCATTAATTTAGGCTTTTAGCTGCATTTATAGAACATAGAGGCAGTGGTGATGTAAATAAATCCGATTACTTCAAGCAACATATTTTTTTTATTCAATTTATAAGCTTTCCGATTTATTCCACGGAGTAGACTCATATTTTAACAACACAGACCTGAATTTTATTTGTCAAGGATTGTCTATATAACCTTAAGCAAAAGCATAAATAACACAAACAAGACAACTTGGAAACGAATAGCCTGCACAATGAATGTAATAGATGTCACTGAAGAGCAACCTACGGACTCCATTTAGTTACTTAGTTCAACTGTATCCCTAAATCATAAGACTCTCCAGTTTTCCAGCTTTCTGGCACATTGTTAGTTGCCACCACCCACGTCTCATCACCATCATCTCCTCCGCTAAGAAGCATTTGTATAGATAATGGGCCACTTGGTGGAGAGTTAACTGCCCACATGGCACCATGGCTCCGGTCTATCAACTTGCATGTCAAATTCTCAGTCTGCGCATATCAGGTGAATTATCTATCTGCCTAGATCATATGGTTTCTTACAGTATGGTAGAATTATAAGCTAGAGTAATACCTCACATAACCTGACAGCTGTGATATCCTTGTCTCCTTGTTGGTACTCTAATAGGAAAGCCAAGTATCCAGGGAAGTCACTGGCCTCATCAACCTTAAAGGTAATGTTCTTGCCTGGCCAGCTACAAGGGATCCTGAAAAGTTCATAACATTTTTATGTTCATTTCATTTGTTTAGGGACTAACACGTATCATTAGTTGACTATATAGTGTGTTTAAGTTATCTTTTGCTGGTAATGTCTATGGAAATCAGTTTAATGTCTTCTGAAGAGTTTAGTACCTCTGATATTCAATGTCGACTGCACCAAGGGAAAGGAGGGAGGCACCAGCATCGGCAGTTTGGCCCATCTTGCTAAAGGCTTTTTGGCTGAGGATGAAATCAGTGTCGCTGCTCGATCCTGAATCAGTGATCACTATTCTTACTCCATCAGTTGAGCATAAACTGCTGTCTGTGCATATCACCTAACGATAATAACAGATTAAGGTATTAGTCCTATTGATTTATTTTCTTTTAATAATCTACATGCTTTTGACAGTCTAAGGTAGTATCTGTTTTTTTTGTGCATAATTGATATTTGCAGACATATCAATGCTATCAAACATTTTTAAATTGTTGATTGCTCTTGGATTTAATTTGGCTAAATAATTATCAATTAACTCAATCACTAGTTGAGTTTTTCTAGAAAAATATTTGTATGCTATTTTCTTGTAAGTGCATATGTGCAGCAGCGCAAGTACATGATGACAAATGTGCGATTAAGGGCTTTTAAAGGGTTTTCATGACATTAAACATCAAGTGTGTTTAAGTTTGTGTTTGCAATTTGGGATTTCGCAAAGGGTGGTTTTGCAAAGGGGAAAATGCAAAAATTAAAGAATTTCAGAACTAGGACTCATGGCTTCTAGAAAATGGCTTAGTAGTTCACCTGGTAGCATGCCCCGCAGCCCACTCCATTTCTGTAGAGATTAGAAGCCGCAGACACATCACCACCATTTAATGTTGCTCCAAAGGATTTGTATCCACAAGCACCATCTAATGTTACATAATACAGTGGAAAAGTCAAGATATATAGAGAGAAAGAGATTAGATTTCATTCTTCATGCATGAATAATTTGGAGTTCACCTGAAGTGCCCTGTTGGTCGGAGTTTGGGTAGTAAGCTGCCCTTGAATGCGTGAAAGTGTCGGCTCTCACTGGAGATCGACATAGGAACAGTGGAAGGAAAAGGAAGACCAGGAAGATGAGCTCAGTTAAGAGAGCCATTAATTTGTATATGTGAAAAATTTGCTAGGTGAGATGGGTAGCAAAGAAACAAAGGAAAGGCAATGAAGAGGATCACCCTTGGGGATGGAGCATATATAGTGTAACTAGAGCACACTTGGTCCAGTTTGGTAAACCATAGCCTTTTGACATTCCTCTATGAAGAAATTGGATTAGTTTTATTTTCACAACCAAAGGGACCACTTTTAGACTTCAAAATCAGGTCGTTATGAACCAGAAGTTCATCTTTTCCACTTTTCTTTTGTTATTTTTAGGACATTTATGGTTTGCAGTGTTCTTTAATTTTATTTTAAATCATTATCCAAGTGTAGATGAACATTAATGGCACTACTCATACTTGCATTGTCTTTCTTTATTTGAAATGCAATTTGAGTTTGGAAGTAATTATCGAAAAAGAACAAAAACACATCTTGGACCCTAGAAAGCCTTATGTTTTATTGAGTCATATGGGAATGTATGAGTGCAGGGCCCCTCATGTTAGGCAGAGATGCACAATGGCCATCTCCCACTTAGCATACCAACTTTTACCTTGGATCAAACATGTCAAGGCTTATCTTTCTCTAGATCATGAGTGGAAGGAAAGTGAGAAGAAATACTTGTTCTTCCTTTTCCCCACTCATTAATCGTTATGAAGTCGTCTTTAGAAAGACATGAATAAAACTTGCCTAGCAAATTCTAAACTTGATATTGGAGATGAAAGATATTCAATAGATCAAATCAATTAGGTATACCAAATTTTAACACCAAAGCCAGAAGCTGCCTACTTAGAATCTGAACATTTTTTGTCACATCACCTGTGGGCATGGATACAATTACCAAACCCTAAACCCTAACCCTAATTCTTTCAACCTATCTACAAATGTAGTTTAGTAGGTACAAGTATTCATATTTAGGCTTAGACAAATAGAGGATTGTTTGTTTCAATATATCAAATCAATTACATAGACCAAACCCTAAACCCTAACAATAATTCTTGCAACCTATCTATGTATGTAGTTTGGTAGGGTTATAAGAATACATGTATAGGTTTAGACAAATAGAGGATTTTTCTTTTGTTTCATGTACTACTGTTTGTTTCTCAAGATCAATAAAATATCTCTTAGATAATTACTCTGAATTATTTATTTGTGATTCTAATGTAGGACTCAGTCATTGGTTGAATGTTCTTCTATTAGTGCTGTTCTTGGCTTCTAGATTATAGATTACATGGTTCTTGTCCTTACATGTGAACATTGTGACATTAACTTCAGATACCTTTTGTCGATGAAATTTCTTCTCGCAAAGGTATTTATGAAGACTATTTCTTCTTCATTTAATTGTCAAACATTAGGTTTGTCAGTTGATTGCTTTCTCAGCTTCTTTCATATAATGCAATATTATTTTGATTATAAAAAACAGAAAATGTTCCTTATATTTAGGTCACTTTTAAATCAAATTGAATGTTTTATAAGTTCATGAATCAAAATAAATTGAAGGCCATATAATTGGATATATATATATATATATATATAGTTTCATGACGTTAACTTTAGATATTTTTATTATTATTATTTTTGCCAAGATGAGCGGTTAGGCTGTTAAAAAAAACAGGGGCATGCACAAGTCTCAGATGGTCTAGACTTTAGATAGGTTCCAAGAGTGTTGTGTTGAAGACATTTAAATTATTCACTAATTGCTTGACCCAAATGAATAATAACCTTGCCCTTAGTCTTCTTTATATTATGGAATTCCAAGTCTTCAAGCAAGTCAATTACCCCATCAACAGGGCAGGCAATCTAGTCTGTATAAATGTGGTTGTGCTAGGTCCTCATAATCTAGATGAACAACCCTTTTTTCCTTTTATTATTATTATTATTATTATTATTATTATTATTATTATTTGAAATTCTATGACTATTTTTATATCTTTATGCATTTTCTTTGTAGTCCATTAGTAACTAACTGCAAATTGACAGCTCCTTAACTTTAGAGGTAATCAACTACCTTGAGTTGAAAACAAGGTGAAGGTTTGGAGGAAATCACAATTAAGAATAAAAGAAACTTGGTTTTTTTTTTTCTTTCTAATTTCATGTGTTTAATAAAAAAAAAGGCCTTCAAAAGTGGACCTAGTCATTGGCCATTTAATAAGCTGTTGTTTGGTTTCTTTCATGTGTGTTCATGATCTTCATAAATAATTATTTAATGCCTTCATTACAGTGCAAAGAAAAAAAAAGGAATAAATATTCACCATCATAATCAAAGACTCAAGGATTTGACCAATAGACTAATAAATCTTTTTTTCCCAAATAAATAACCCTAATTAACTTTAATTAGTTAATTAATTACTGATTTAATGAAAATAAAAAATAAAAATACTAAAGATTTGTAATATTTGGAACTGAAATATAAAACATTATATTTAATTAAAGGTATAATCACCAAAATAGTCTTTATATTTTCTCTCTTTTCTCTTTTGGTCCATCTACTCAGAAATGCTCTTGATTAGTCTTTCTATTTTTGAAAATGTGTCCATTTAGTTAAAAATTGCTCCTAATACTTTGGGCACATTTCTAAAAGTAGAGGGACTGGTTTGGAGCAATTTTAACTAAGTGGACACATTTTCAAAAATAGAATGACTAATCAGTAGAGGGACCAAAAGGGAAGAGAGAAAAGTAGATAGACCCATTAAGGTATTATACCTTAATTAAATAAAGCTTTATATTTTAAAAATTATTTATTTATTTATTTATTTTTCCACACACCGACGAGAGGGGAACCGTGGGGGGTGTTCCCCGTTTCACAGTGCAACGCGGACCAGCCGTCTGTACACGTGGACCAATCACAAGCACGAGTCTTCATATGATGTGATAAGCTACTGAAGAATGTCACAATGCCCATAAAACCCAACCCCTTCACCATCTCATCTTCTCACTCTCCAGTTGAGAACACGAAGCCGAGAACCTCCTTCCAAACCCTAACCCTAATTCTCCAAATCTAGGGTTTCTTCTTCTTCTTCAATGGTAGATGGGAAGATCTCCGGCGAGCGGTGATGAAGTGCAAGCGACATCCCTACGAGGCTGGCTCCGGCGTGTGTGCTTCCTGCCTACGTGAACGCCTGCTCGATGTCCTCGCAGCTCAGACCGCACGCCCTGACCCCATCCTCTTCCCTTCCTCTCTTTCCCCTCATCGCCGTTCTGACGACTCTGCCGCTCCACGCCGTCATCTTCTCTTCTTCAGCACTCCCCAGGTTGGCCCCTCCCGTTCTCGCCTTAAGCGCTCCTTCTTGTCCTCCCTCCTCTTCTCCCATCATCAATCCGAAGAACCCGATTCTAATCCTCCGATAGCGAAGCGATCCGGTGCTATCTATTGGATCTCGACGCTGATCCCTCGTCGCCGCCGGACATTGAGGACGAAGACGACGAAACCCGTTGAGGCTTCAATTAGGGTTTGCGAGGGAGACACGGTATCGGAAAATGGGTACTCGACGGAGACCTCTGGGATAAGCCGGGAAGCGATGCCGACGCCGATGAGGATCCGAAATCAGAACAGGCATAGCAGGGGGCTTTCGATGTGCTTGAGCCCGTTGTTCCGGGAAGCGCCGTCCGGGAGGAAGTTCCAGGCTGAGGCTGCGGCGGCGGTGGAGGTTGGATTATCCGACGAGCTCCGGCGAGAGACCAGGCGCGAGGATTTGGGGCTGAAGCAGCGGTCGAGGCTTGCAAGGTTCGGAACTTTTCGTTGACGCTTTTTGCCCTTGTCCATTGCTTCTTTGAGAGTGTCTAAAATATGAACAAATGCTTAAGTAAATACTACTACTTTTTAGGCAAATGTTTAAATCATGCTCGTGTATTATTATTATTATTATTATTATTATTATTATATATTTATTATTAGGGAAAGCAAAAATACTCTTTAAAAAGATGAAATTAATAAGTGAGGATTTCATACCCAACTGTTAATTTTTATTAATATTAATAATGATAATAATAACAACAAATATTTATAACAAAAAAAAATTAAAAATAAATTGAGATATATTAATTGACGTTTTTGCAAATCAGGTTTAAAATCGTGTTAGTATTCACTTATGCTATTTATACAGTTTTTTTTGTCTTATTTACGTGTTCATCAGAAAATTTTGAAACATTAAGGATTGTTGTTCATATTTATTTATTTTTATTTAATGTATTCGTATAATTTTTAATAAATTATATTTAATTATATTTACACATGTTATTAAATTATATTTTAAGTAAAATTAATTTTAAAATTTTAATATAATTTTTTATAAATTTTAAATTACTAATTAATTTTGATTAATTATTAATTAATTGAAATAAATAAATTTAAAAAATTGAGGGAGTATTTCTTATAGTGTAGTTTCATTATCTAATAATTTAACCAAAGCCATTTGATTTAAATGATTAGCGGAATTAAAATAAATCTCGTGTGGTATGTAGAGCGGTGAAAATTTGAATTTTTGTTGGAGAAAATTAATTTACAGGTGATATCGTAATTAACTCACACATAATGAGACCGGTGATTGTAGCTTTTTAAAAAAATAATAATAATAATAATAATAATTTATAAAAAAATTTACAAATAAAAAGGTTAAAATTAGTGTTAAATCCTCACCGAAATTTGAATAACCCAACAACTAGTCAGCAATTATTAATTATTTTACTAAACACTTTGCCTTTCTGATATACATGTCATTTCTTTGAAGAAAAGAAGATACTATGTTTAGTGACATCATTATGTTGTTTATATAATTGATATTAGATCTAGTAAAAAGAAATCAGTACCCGTTTACTTGTTGTGCCCAACTTATGTGGGGGTACCCTACATTGAAATTGTACCCGCGGGTATTGCATTTATACCCTTGCAATAATGGATGGTTTGTTATAAAAAAAAACCTATAAATTATATGAGTTAACAATTATATGTTGTTACTTGTGTATTTATAAACAATTACATAATTTTTAAAAAACCAAATGATTAGAAAGAAATTTACATGCCCATTAATATCGAAATCACATTTTATTTTTTTTTTTTTTACATATGTACTATCTATCACAAGATTTAAAAATTATAATTTTGAAAAATAAATTTAAGAATTAGTCTATAAAAATAAGTTCATCTGTTTGTCATCATAAATACTCATAAGTGAAATAGGTGCCGGTCAATAAATTATGGGTGAATACAAATAAAAAATTTATATAATTATGTAGATAATCAACAAATTTTTAATTTATTAGCATCAATTTTTGCATACGATATTTGTTTCTTTTATTGAAAAGATGAGTTCATACCAAATGAGGACACAAATAAATTGAGCTTGTATGTCCCTAAAATGATTTATTTATTTTGTAAAAAAAATTCAGATAAATTGACCTTCTTACACCAATGCACCGGTAAAATAAATAACCACCAACCAAATGCAACGCAAGTTCAAGTATAGTTCTCAAGGATTATCAAACATTTAAATTGACGTCATTAAGTTCTTTGGTTTATTCTGTGAGTAATGGCGTGTAAGTTTCATGTAGAAAACAATCAGACATATATGAAGAGGATTATAAGAAACATCCTATTGAAAAAGACACTCCAATAAATTCTTATTTTATAATCTAATCAATGGTTTAATCAGAGAGTAATCCTCAATTAATTAATATATCCAATACCGTGACTTAAAATTCTGAGAAGTCTAATTAACCAAACTGTATAATAAAAAATAACCACAAAGGCAAACTATTTATTCTTCTTCTTCATAATGATAATAATAATAATAATAATAATAAATAAAAATTATGCTGAATCATCCATATATTAGAGTTAGTATTTTATTTTTGTCTCAAATCAAAAGATTAAGGTATCAATCACTTGTCCACATTTTTTAGAAAAAATATTAAAAATAATTATATTAATTAAAATAAATCAAGTCAAACTAAATGCTAAGAAAATTAGGAGAGAAGTGTCTCCTGGTATACAAGTACAACTATAAATTTCAAAAATCTCATTTAAATTTCTCTCAACTCAAGTTAAATGATTTGAAACAATTTGCATACTTTTATTAAATTTTAAGATTATAATCATCAAAAGCTTTCACGCAATTAAAATCTTTCCATTAATTAGAGACAAACAAGAGAGTAATTGTGGGAACTTCCAACATTTCTATGCTTAGAAATTATTGGATAATTTTTTAAATCATATTTATTTGCCAAAGAAATGGAAATGGATCCTTATAAAGTATTTCTGTAATTAAAAAGAAATCAAATTTAAAACAATTAATAATCACCTAATTCTATAATTAAATTCTTTATTTGTTGCCCTTTAAAGTAAAAGACTAGATATCAAAGATAAACCATTTACTGTGTATGCATTTTAGATAATACAAGCAAATCACTTTCAAATCATATTCTTTAGAAGAAATATTTTTATAATTTTGAAATTATATAGAAAATTTTGAGTAAAGAGAAATAATGATAACAAACTACAAATATGCAGCAATGGTTAAAAATATTAATATATATTTTTATAAAAATAAACAAAACATCGTCAATCGTATACAAAACTTTCATTCTCGCATGTGAGGGCTTTGAATATACAGTAAAGAAATGACGTGAATGAACTAAAAAGTTTATAGAGAAAGATAGATATTTTTATATTATTTTTAAGAAACAAAATATGAGGGCCCATAAAAAATAAGATAAAAGAATGAGGGCTTTCCTACAAATATCAAAAGAGAAAGACTAGTTGGTAGATTTAATCTTTTTCCAAGGGTGAAAACATAAAATGGATTTTATATTTCTCGGTGGTTCGATTATTTGGAGATTTGAGGTAGAAGCCGGAGAGAAACACTTCGATGCTTTTCCTACGGTGCCGCAAGCTCCATCCCCCAAAACCCTAGATTCTCGAGAAGGGGATCGAGGTGAGAAACGAGACTCTTCTTCTTCATCTTCATTGCACCCTGTAATTCATAAATTATTGAGCTTTCTTTTGATCGCATGGTTTTGTTTGGTTTTTTTGAGATTCAGTTTACTCACTGTCATCGATTTTGATGTTTTCTTTAGTTGAAATTCCTATTTGTTTTGTGGATTTGAGTACTTGTTATTTTGTTAATCTTAGTCTGCAAAAATTGCTACAAAGGTGCGAGCTTTAGATGATTGGTACTGAAACATCTGCGAGATTGGATTTTGATGTTTGAACTTGCAAATTATTGGTTTTCATGATCAATTGGGAGAATAGGGAACTCATTTGTGGCTTGGTTTGGTCAGATTAGTGAAATACGGGGGCTGATTTTGCTTATGGGATAGTTGGAAATTTATTTGTGATGGGTAGTGAGAGTTTTTTTGTCTCTTAGGAACTAACACCATGTATAGATTGTTCAATCAAGTATTGTGTGCTTAATTGTTGATAAAGATGGTGAGAAGAGATATTGAGTTCTTGTTTGCTCATGGAGATTTAGAAACAATAGAGCATTCAACCAACGATGAGCTGATTGAAAGATTTGATATTTTTTATAGATGTAGGAAGTATTTTCCAGATTATTCATTATTAGAATCAACTAAACAAACATATTGATGATCAGAGGTGATTATTTTGTGTTTAACTATTGCTTGGAAATGATGAGAGAAGGGAGATGTCTCGCTGTCTTGTTTGAGGAGAACAGGGAAATGGTAAGTGTTGAATTAAGTATAAGCTGATTAAAGGATTGGATAAAATAGAGATATTGAGCATGTCTCATTATTCATTTGGAGATTGTAATTATTGTTTTTTGCTTAGAAACTCACACAGAGATATTGATGAAGAGAGTTAATGTTTATGTCTACAATTAGTGGTTGGGAAGGGATATCTTGATTTTTTGTTTGGTGAAGGAGGATTGCAAGCATTGGAACAACTATAATCTGATTGAACCATTGGAAACTCATGGTGGAGGAACTTGCCAGATGTTGATGATTAATAATCCAAGTTTTGATTAGTACCTCTTCAAACCTCTTCATTATGACAAGTGACAATCCTAGTGACTAATGTATATACATCAATGTTGATCTCTGTAAAACTTAATGAAAATGAAGATCATTATTGACCCAAATATCTGGAACTAGGAGTCTTGATAAAGTCTAGGGAAGATGGGAAAGCAGCTTGATATTCGAAAAATACACTAATTCTACTGACTAAATTATTTTATAATTATCCTAATTTTGACTACTGCTTGAGGGTAAATGTGATATCAAACCAAATGAAGTGAGTTTTACTGATCCAAACAAGCCGAGGTTGAAATATCTGCACATCATTTTTTTTTTTCTTTTTAATTTCAAGCGACTCGTGAAACCTGGTGCAGTGAGTTTATTTCTCACAATGAATAGCATACTTGAGAAAGAAAGTAATCTGGAATTTGAGTAATGAAACTAAACTTCATACTTGTTTCTATTTTGCTAGAACTTGCTCAAATCTTTTTTCTTCTCTGAAATCACCATTCTCACAGGATACTTTCATCCATTTGTGTCTGTTAATAGATTCATACCTTTAAGTCTGCAATAACATCTTTGATTCTCATCAAAGCCAATCAAATAAACAAAGGCATCAATGGCCGGGTACAGAATATGCCTTCAAACTGGAAGACTTGCTGGTGTGGCTATATTGGTTTCTGGTGGGATTGTTTTGCAAATTCTGGTCTGTGATTTTCCACATTTTCGTCTTATGTAGTTGTTACTATATTAAAAATTATGCCGTCTTGATATAATTGGTTTCTATCCATATCTCATGGTCCTGCAGGCATGTGCTTTGTACAATAATTGGTGGCCGATGTTGACTGGTAATACTTCCATTAGCCGAATAAAACTTCTGTTGTCATCGCTTAACTACAGCCTTGAGTTAATAACAGAATGTTTCTGCTGACAGTGTTGATGTATGTCATCCTTCCAATGCCCTTGTTGTTCTTTGCAAGTTCAGACACCTCACTGATGTCCAGTGATTCAAACAGGTAAGTCAATTATCTTTGCAGTCTTATCTAGTGTTTATTCTGAAAGTTCACACAAGTTTTCTCATGGTATCATGTTAGTGGTTGGGAGAAATTCACAAAGTTCTTGACTGGAGCTTCAGTGGTAGGAAGCATTGCAATACCATCAATCCTAAAGCATGCAGGAATCATTGGATGGCCAGCTCTGTTAATGGAGCTTTCATCTTTTGTCGTCTTTGGTGTAGCTATTCTATGGCACCTTAAAATGGGCAATGAAGATGAGTACAGCATGTTTTGATATTTGAAAGCAGCCATTATTGTGATCCTTGATAGAGAAACATCTCCTCATTGATGTACAAAAGTGTTCATTCTGTTTCTTATTAATTGGGTTCAAATGTGACTGGTCTAACTGTTTTGCTGGAATGTAGATGCTGTTAATATGAATGTTGTTTGCTTTAAAATTTAGTATTTGTGTGGATTATATAGAGAGAGGGTTGATGTTACCGGTTGAAGTATGGAAAGTGAATGAAAAGCTTATATGAGAGACTTTTTGTTTTATGTTGTTTGAGCAAAGGAATGTTTAATTCAACAGAGATTTTATCAAATAGAGAATCGTTTATACAGGCTTGCATAAATTTCATTTTAAAAAATTAATAAATAATATTAGCAAATAAAAGTGAAAATATATTTCTTATAATACCGATTTCCATCTTATATATATATATATATATATATACACCCTTAAAAAAACATGGGAATGCCACACGGAAGTGATGTAAAAGTACAATTGGAAAGATCAAAGTGTTATTCAAGATAGAGAGAGAGAGAGAGTGGAGCGAAAGATATGGTTCCAATTGTGCTTGGGGAATGGATAATATATATATATATTGATAAATATTTATTTTAAGATAAAACTTTTGTTGAAATAAGAATTAGAAATATATTTTAAAATTTTAAGAAAGACCACAAAAAGTAAGTAATAACTGCACCAAACACTCTGCATCACCCATACGGAGTAACGGACGACACCTCTACAATCAAACAAGATTTTCCCACTATCGACGTTTCTACAACACTTTAATTATTTAAACAAATATATCTAATAATTAATTTTGAAATTTTATCAATATTAACAAACATCCATCAAGCATCTATCATTAATTAGAAAAAATAAAATGAAACTTTAATCTTAAAATATTTGTTTTAATACTATTAATTAGATCAAAATTTTATCCATGAAAGTTTATCAAACAATTCTCTAACCCCTAAACCTCTCTATACACCTGCACAATTGTATTCAATTGCATCTTGAATCTAAGTAAACCCAACCTCCCAAGTTGATCTATTAGAAATTGTACAACAGCTTCAAATACAATTTGTCTTTTCATGTACAAAGATGGAAAACCACAATTACTGAACCAAAACTTTTACAACAAATCTTTTTACTTTTTAACAACATTAACCCCCATCAGCATCAAACTTCATACCCAGGATTAAATTTTTGTTGAACAGAATCATAACTTTCTAATTCATTTATGTCTTCCAAACTTCCTAAAAACAAAGGAAGCCTTTGATGCAGTTTAACAGGCTGAATAGAAAGAACCCTATGTTTGCCATCTGAACCCTTTCCACCAGCATTCTCCACAAGAAAACTCAGAGGATTTGCCTCATAGACTAACCTGAGATGGTCTCTTGGATTCATTGCCAAACCACCATATATAAGTGTCCGATGAAAATCGGCAACCAGTGAGCAGATATAACGAGCTGAATATTTCTTCGGAAATTGTCCCCTTTCCTTGTCTTACAGTATCAATATATTGCCTTAAACCTTCAGGCCAGTCGAAATATCTTGCATCATTTACAGAATATATTTGTCCTGACAATATAAAATTAGATATCATCAATTACTGAAGGTGATTGAATATTCTAATGCATCCTTCCTGGAAAACAACAAAATGCAAGCTCAAACTCTTCTGCTATTATCCCCTAGTTTTCCAAAGTAACAGTGCTAATTCAAGCAAGTGGTTCTAGCTGGTTCATGATGTTGTTGTTTTCAAACATGATGAAAAGCATATGATCACTAAAAGATGACTTCATTCTGACTAACTATAAATTCTAACCAAGTTTCTTCTCATTTAAATAACATTTCTAATAATGAAGAATTCTTTCCCTCATTTCTCAATTGATTTCATTTACTTTTGATAACGCACCTCAACAACCAAAGTATGCAAATTACTTAAAAATAGAGTTTTACCACGACGTGGAATTTGTATGCAGGGATGTGTCAGAACAAATTCCCCAGTCTGATGGTCGAGTGTGAATGCATGGGTTCCGGAACCAAAGCTGATACATAATATGGTGGCCGAGGAATATAGAACATAGCCAGAAGCAACAAGCTTATTTCCACATTGGAGAGAATTGAGTTGAGCCTTTTCATCCATTTGGAAGATGATCTAATTCTGGTAGCCTGTTATAAATTCCCAAATATTGTTCCAGTAGGAATGGATGCATCTATGTTTCGAGAACCATCAAGAGGATCAGTCACTACTACAAAGGGGCCCATCATCAGATATCCAAATTGGAGCATCATCTTCCTCTGATGCCATGACTGCAGCTTTTCCAGAGCTATGGACTGATGACAATATTATTTCATTCTGTAATTTAAGAGTTTATGGTCTGTTAGATCTTTGAATGATTATCTTTGATTAATCAAGGACCTCACAGGTAAGTATTTAATGAACATTTTATAAGGAAAACCGAAGAATTACTGTAAGAAATCATATCAGATAGCATGCCTGAAATATCTTCAGGACGAGAAAAAGAGCCAAGTCACAGAGTACAATAACAATACTTCCAAATGTGTTTGCAAGTTGAAGGTACAAACTTTAAATTATATCTTCTTCACCGACAATCTAAAACAACTACAGAATGCTCTTGCTGAAATACACAAAAACGCAACATAGTCATGCCTTGTGCTTTAATTAGCATAACATAGTTTCTATATAACAAAATTTGATGGTGTGTACCTTCAAAGTTCAGACTGAGCTAATAAAACAGTTACACATAATCCTAACCCAATAGTTAATGTACATTTTACTTAATTTCACATTCATTTGCACTAAAGGTTGAACAAGTCACCTCTTAGCTATGGTAAAACACAATCTTAATCTTATAGTGCTTGGAAACAAATTGGAACAAAGACAATCCAGGATAAGACCAAAAAAAAAAAAGAGAGAATTAAGGAAAACTTAAAAAATTTTAATTCCATTTTCGCAAATGATATGAAAAATACTTCACTTTACATTTGTGTGAAACATTGATGATTTTTTTGGGTTCATTCGCTAAACTTTCAAAGTAACTATGAAGTTAATCTATAAAATTTCTCACCTTTCTTTGCAAAATTAACCTATTAAAATTACCCACTGTTAACACGCATCACTCATTATCATAAACTAAAAATAACTTCAAAAGCATCACGAAATTGGAAACAAATAACAAAGAGATTGAAATGAAATCAAAGGGCATAAAGGGATCACCGCGACGACATCGAGCGGCTTGGGAGCATCCCTACCGGACAATGAAGGACCAGCTCCAACATCGGCCATGGCCTTGGCGATGAGCTCCGAGCGGAAAGGAGAGGCAACCAAAGCCGCAATTCGCTTGCACGCGTACTGAATATGGGAGACCAGAAGGGCCAACTCGTCTCCCACCTCGGCGTTTCCCTTGCCCACGAACTCCATGAGAGTCCGATGACCTTCGAAGCCGGGGGAAGCCATCACGGCCGCCGTCCTCAGGGCAGGGGAAGACCAGTTCATGCGATGACGAAGAGAGACGCCGGAGGAGAGGTTCCCGATCGACGGCGGGAAGCCGACGGCGGGAGTTGGGATGGGGTTTTGAAGGCCAAGGATTGAGAATTGCATTGCTTGGCGGGTACCCTACGAGCTTCTAATGGATAATATATGTTTCCCCATTTGCCCTCATAGCTTAAACTTGGGCTTGGGCTTTATCTTGGGCCTGGGCTTGCTTTGGCTGTTTCATTGTAGACCAACCTTTTTGTTGATTTTTAGTAGTGCTTTTTATCATATTTTGATTAATACTCCCTCCGTTCTTTTTATCTGTTATATAAATCAATGTTTCTTTTTATCTGTCATTTTTAAACATCAAGAAACATTTATTATTATTTTTTTCAAAATTATCCTGACACTCTATTTAATTCTTTTCTTAAAATTTAATATTAGAGAGAAATGTGAAGATATAAATTAGGAGTAGTTTTTGAAAAAGATAAATAATTTTTTATTAAATTATGTGAAATATTCAACCTTTTTTTGTATGTGAGATACTGACATATAAAAAAGAATGGAGGGAGTATTAGTTAAATACCATCTAAAAAAATTCAAAATAATTTAAAATTTTTAAATTTTAGCCTCACCATCATCCTAGTCTTTGTTTCTCTTGTTCTTTGATTAAATAAATATTTTTTTATTTTATTTTATTGTATTCATGGTAATAACACAATTATAAAATCCATTATATGAATTTTCCTGACTGATTTTTCTCTACTTATTTCTATAGTAAATCGCCTTCTTAGAAAGAAAAACAAAAATAATATTATTGTAGATAATGGTTATTATGTTACATGTACAGATAAATATAAAATTATATTTAAAAAATAATTAAAATTTTCATAAGAAAATATATTTTTTAATATATATATATATATATATATATTTCTAATCGGATGAGATCTTATAATATGAAGATGAGATATAGAAATTAAATCTTGATATACACTAATAATGAAAGTGAAGATGATATAAAATGAAAAGTAAATAAGAAAGATAGTGGGTGGGATTGGTAACTCTGAAAATCATCTTGAAGGCTTGAAGCATAATTTGAAAGACATACACCTAGAAAGAAAAGTTTAACTTTTGCTAATTAATCATTTCATAAATCAAAAATCCTGGTTATGAGTTACATTAATTAGTGATCATTATGCAAATCCGAATCCAAGGTTAAGACATGCTTGCATTTCTATCTAAAGTGGGGATCAGAATTAAAGAAAAATAATAATATTGTATATAAAAATTTTAAAAGTGATAAAAAAAATTCAAAAATACAGTTAATATAATAGAAATAGAACATTAATCAATAAACATGGTGCAAAAATATATATTGTAATAGCACAATTGTTATTGAAACCAAGTAACAATTACTCTCTTTATTTTTATTTTAATTTTTTTATTTATCACACTTTTGGAGGTTTTTTTACTTGTCCGTTTAGAAATTTTATGAAATATTAAATATTATTTTTTTAAAAATTTACTCTTTTATATTTAATATATTTCTATAATTTTTAATAAATTATATTCAATTATATATTTTTCAAAATATATTTTAAATAAGAATATTAAAAAATCAATATTAAGTAGTTTTTATAAATTTTAAGTTATTAATTAATTTCGATCAAGCTTTTTAATCAGTGTGAATTACGTAAAATTAATAAATAAAAAATAAAATAAAATAAAAATTATATACCTGAATCTGAACCCAAACCCGACTCTGAGATTAAGACCTGCTTGCATTTCAATATGAAGCAGGGGAACAGAAACCCTGAAATCCGCGTCCGAATCGATGCATGCCCGAAACCCGCCACACCAGCCTTGGGCCATGGCATCCGACAAGAAGATATGTCGCTTTTGATTGGATGAGTCCGATCCGCTATTATTGCTTCAAGCGAAGTCGGATCCGAAGTTTGACCGGACCCGTTAACCCGATTAGACAAAGAGTAGGGAGGCACACGGCGCAGCTACCACCCAGCCACAGATCAGTCTTTTCCTCATTGGTCTTGTGGGCCCCTCGTCCATGATTGAATTTTTTCTACTTTTGGTTTGCTTGAGATTAATTTCTTTATGGGCATTAAAAGTTAAAAAAAATTATATATAATAAGTGAATATACCACAAAGAATTTATTTAATTGTGTGCATTTATTGATTTTCTAATAAATCATCTGAAATGAATTGTACCCATCAACAGTACCTAGAGCAGAGTGCATTTTTAGTGCCCATCTGAGATTTTGTTACTGTAGTGTCTCAAATAAAATAAAAATAATAATAGTAAAATTTTGTTTTTCTTTAGTTATATTTGCATTTAATAATAATAATAATAAGTAAATGATTAAAAATTAATCACTTTCTTAATATTTTTTTTTAGACTCTATGACTAAATCAACAATGACACATTATCCTTCTTGTTATTGTTCATGATTTATTCAAAGTGCCAATAATAAAAGTTTTTTTTAATAATTTTGGATAAATCTCAGCAAAACCCACACTTTTTTTGAGTTGTTAGAGAAATCAATTTCAATTCTCCTTGATTTCACATCAACAATAAAAATATGATTTATTATTTTTATTATATAAGTATTCTCTTTCATCTTATGCAAGAAACCATTCCTCATGAGAATAATATTCTTTTTAATTATATACAATTAAAATTTAGTGAGTATATACATATGCTTATAGGTGAACATTAAAGTTACACACCATTTATTCTCATTAAAAAAATATTTTCATAGTTTAATTTTGATTTAATTAAGATTAACATTAACTCATAAAACTAAATAAGATAACTCTCGGGATATAAGGATTTTAAATTCATCAATTGTAGAACTTCTTTGTTAATTATGTTTTTTCCCTCAGTTTAAAAAAAAAATCTTAAAAATCTGTTTATTTGGTCAATTTAGAAAATAATTTCTCTTTAATAAATATCTTATTTTTTTAATCTCTATTTTTAGAGAATACCATGAATCTACTATTTTTTATTTTGTCAAAGCACTAATTGTTCTGTATTTCAAGGTTTTGTGATCAATAGTTAAATTGAAATATTGGGCATCTCTTATATATCGAAGTGGAACAAAACTAAATATTTTTTTTTACTTTTTATAAATCTTATCATAACTAATATCATATATTAAAATTATATATTGATTAGGATTATGAAATACTTGATGATACATACAAATATCAGATTTAGTTATTAATTTTTGTTAAATACTTGATGATAAATATGTTTAATTATTAATTAATACATTAATGCATAGAACATGCTATTCTAACTTTTGTAGAAATACAAAAGAAAAATAGAAAAACATTTTATAAGAACTAAAATAAATATGAAATTAATGTTGTCGCAAAATTAGATAGATTTGAAAAATATTAAAAACAACAATTTTTTAAAAAATAAAAAATAAAAATCATTTGGACAAATGGATCAGATAAACAAAGGATGGCCTTGGAAAGCATACTATGTGTTTGTGGAGCTAAGTGAAGCATAAGGTGGAGCCCTGAATCCCTAGTCATGCCAAGGGATGTTTGTCCAACATTCTAACTTAATTGCCAAGTGTGACATCCTTTTTTCTCAAAAACAAGGTCCCTCTTCCCCACCACATTTGTCCTCTTTCCTTGATTAGTTCTGTCCAAACTCCAAAACTTCTTATTCAATCTAGCTTTATTCATAACATGGCAAATTTTAGCTATATGTCTTTTTTGTTTTATTATATTTTAAAGCTAAATTTAGAACATGCAATCTTCAATGCAATTCCATGGCGCTCCATCCAGATAATATTTGTTTATAATATAGATTTTTAAATTTTTATTTTAAAGGTTTTTTTTAAACAAAATGGATAAAGGCCACTGAAGTCGTGGATGTGCATGCAAGGAAACTTTTTTTGGACATTCAAAAAGCCAGAACTCACACCTTATTATTATTTTTTTTTTATTTCTAAGTGAATTTTGATATATATTATATTTTTTAAAAAATTGGATAAATCATCATACTCATTTTATTTACCACTCAACCATGTATTAAAAAATAAAATTAACTTCTAATAAAAATATTTATTTTTTAAAATTAATATTTATCATTTAATATGAATGAATGATATTAATTAATTAATTAATATCATGAAAAATAACAACCAAGTTAATAGCAACAACAGCCAACAACGCAAAAAGAAGCAGGAGATCCATGCAAGCCATGGAAGAGAGCCAAAACTCATGCGTTTAATTCCCGCCAAAAACCCACGTAGATATCAGAATTTCAAAACTAAAAAAATTAAGGATTTTCAAAATAAATAAATCAGGCGGGAAAAAAAAAGAAAAAAGAAACGTGCGATCTCCACGTCATACATTCAAATTCGCAACCAAAATCACAGATGAGAAGATCAGATCTCTCGAGGATCCACGAAGATTGAAATTCTCGGAGGAGACTTGGTCCAATCCCCATCGCCGCCATCGTCCTCTCCCAAACGCCTCACGCACCAGAGATCCTCCGCCATGGAGAGCCGCCGCCAGTGAGGGATCCCACCGAGAAGCGGATCGCAGCTTGCCACCTCCGTCGCCACCACACCGACCCCGCCGGCAACCCTCGCCATGTTGTGCGCCCGCGCACACAATGCCTTCACCATCATCGCCGCCCCAGGCCCCTCCCCTCCCACACCATAGAGAAAGAAAACCCCAAAAGGGTGGAATAAATCCGGCACCGACGGGATCCGCAGCCATGGCAACGCCCGATCCGCCGCCCGACTCGCCCACGCCACCCCTTTCCGGAACCTCCCCGCCCCCCGGATTTCAAGCCGGAACACATCCTTGCAGTTCCACACGCTCAGCACCGCCCAAGATTCCGGCGGATCGGCGATGAATGTCTCGATCCCTCCATATCTCCACGATTTAGGGATTGCGAGGAACGTTCCAAGGGATAGAGGGTTGCGGAGAACGGCATCGATGTCGCGCGGGAAAAACTCGACGCCGGAGAACCGGCGCCGGTACAGGGTTTCGGCGTCGGCGGCGGAGATGCTGATCACGGCGGCGCCGCTCGGCGCCGGCGCTTGGTGAGCGAAAACAGGGTTCACTAGGATGGCTGGGGTTCTGAACTTGGAGTACCGGCACCCCCTGGTGAATAACCGCACCGACGCTTCGTTATCCTTCTCCGTTGCCACGTAAGCGTACTCCGCCCCTTTCTCTGTGAACCACTGTTCCATTCCTCTCACTAGTTTCATCCCTATTCCCAACCTCCTATATTAATAATTATAAATAAATAATTAATAATTAATATTAATATTTCTTTGTTATTCTCAACAGTTATTTTATTTAGTATATCCATTTTGGTAGGCGTACCGGTGGTACGGGGAAACACGGAGGCCAAGAATGTAGCCGACCTTCGCATAAACCGCCAAGGTTTCGACGCTTGTCGTAGTGGCGACGGTCTTAACGCAGCCACGAACAACGCCGACGATCTCCGGCGCCGGACCAACTGTCTCCGCCACCTGTTCACCAGAAACAATAGAGTAAGCCAAAAGAAGAAACTCTTCATGAAATAAATGATTAAAAAACTGTGTTTTTTTCTGTGTATATTTATATACTAACGAGCATGAGAAATGCCGGAGAATGGCGAATACGGCACACGGGATCACCAAGAAGGTCAGTGAAAAGACTCATCTTGCCATTCGACCCGACCTCACAAGCCCGGTCGACGGCTTCAGCACCGGCACAATCCCTCTCTGGGTCGAACTCTCTCAGCACAACCAGCATGTTTTTACTACTTCTCAACAACCTCTAATAACTGGAGCAGGATAAAGTGATGGAGCAATGAAGCATGAGGTAAGTGCTCTAGATTAGTTAATTCACGCACTTGTTCTCTTCTTCTTCAGTTTATTTGAATTCCTTGATGGTTGTGACTCGTGAGTGAGTAGTTTATGATTGGGCTTGGGCATGGACGTTGGTCTGCTTTATATATACATGGGTTTAGGGAGAGAACCATTTCTCTAATCTGGCAAATAGTATCAATAGTGAATGGAGGTGTTGAACTTGTAGTGATAACAGTGGAGAGAGAGAGAGAGAGAGAGAGAGAGAGCAGCGAAAAAAGTGGCGGCTGTGTCTGTGGGGAAGAGATGTGGGAGAGAGAATGACGGTTGAGATCTTTGTTGAAAAAAACATTAAAATCTAAGGAAGGAAGCGCCGTATTGAGCCATCCATCATGGCCCATGATTGAATGCGTTGCTTCCTTTGGGCGCGTGGCGCATTTAATTTAGAGAGGTTCTTTAAGGGAAACGTATAGGTATCCAGTTTCGGAATGGTTGTGGTTGTGGTTGTGGTTAGGTTGATGGTGTGTTTTTTTATTTTTTATTTTTTAGTTTTTGTTTGGGTGATATAGAAATATATATACATGTGTGGACATTATTGGTTAGCATGGGGCTGTGGAGATCTTAGAGAACTTTCTGTTGGGATTACGGCATATAAGATATCTTTTATTTTAATTAAAAAAAAAGGACCAACCGCTGTAGAAAAAGAAAAGTACAAACGGCATATAAGAAATCTAAACAATATGTTTTAAATAGTCTTTTTTTTAAAATATGACTATATTTTTAGTGTACATCAAAAGGAAACAATTTAAACATCAGAATTTTTTCCTTTATAAAAATGTCATGGATAATGTGCCAAAATTGAAGGTATGGTGCATTTTATTGTGTTTTGTATTTGGTAATATTAGTATATTTTTTTAGTCAATTTTTATTGTAAATATGGATTAATTATATAAATAAATAAATAAAATGATAGGTACAAATATACAACACAACCAAAATAGACCTCTCAGTAATGACAGAGGGGCCTTTGACAAGGACAACACCACTAAGCATAAACAACAAAAGCATAATCAGATAATGTCTTTAAATATCATACTAGTCTAAATATTAAATATCATTTTTTTTTGTATTAAAAAAATATACTAGTAAACCTATACAATGCCTTATGTCTTTTCCTATGATAGAGATGAACCTAATTTTTTAGGGCCTTCATAGTATTTTTTTACTTAATGAGCAAAGAATAATTAATTTCTTTAGTCCAAAGTTTAAGCTGGACTAGGATTTTTGTTTTCTAAATCTGTAAGGTCATAGGCATACAACAAGGCAGTGCATTTGAACAATTTGCTGTGTGGAAGATGAATATGTTATTTCATGAAGCAAATTTTAAGGATTTTTGTAGCTTTAATTACTTACTATGGTAAAAAAAAAACTTGTTAAGTAAATGGCGAGTAGATTTCAATATATGCTGGTTTCCTCTTTGGGAATCAGGATAGAGGGAACCATACACATTCAAAGAAATTTCTGATTAATTTTGATCAAATTTTAGATAAAAGACATTTAGAAAGGTAGCATTTGGGAAATTGCTAGGTTAAAAAAGGTGAAAGATTAACATGAGTGATTCTTCATTCCAAAAATGGTATATTTGACATGCATATATACAACTTGATTCTCTATGCATAGGCCTTCACAGATCTTTCCAAATATAACACTAAGGACAAAGAAAAGTGGAACTAAGACAACTAATAAAGTCGGCGAAAATTTAGGAGTGATCTCTATTTCCCTGTCTTGGTCACATGAACGAGTCCTTTTCGGCTTATAGCCATTTGTTTGGACTCCATATATGCCAAAAATTTATTACTACATGGTGATGATTGCTCTAACAAAATATCATCACCCTTTTTATAGTTAAATAAACAATTGAAAAATATGTAGATATACATCAATTATTTAGAAACTTGAAAATAAAATTATGATTGCTATTTTTATTTTTAAATTTCCGACATTCTAATGGAAATAACACACAACCAGGGAATAGGTCACACGTCCTTGATAGGATAAGGATAACATTAGGGATGACAACAAATCAGATCGGGGTGGGTTTTGTCTACCCCACCCCCACTCCCTCGCTTCCCCGCACTGCCCATGTTGGGTTTTTAAAACCCCGATCCACACCCGAATTTGACAGAGAGTTGGGTATCTGTGGGGATCTCCCGTCCCCGCACCCATATTAAATATATATATATATATTGACAAAATAAAATAAAAATATTATAAAATTATAAAACTAAACAAAGAAGAAAAATAAAAAACACTAAATTATTAAGTCGTAGAACATGTTGGTATATAAATATATATATAAAAGTATTTTAGTAATTTTACATTCTGGTCAGGTATCAAAATCTCTGGATCCGACCCAAAACCGAGTAAATAAAATATTTTTTCCGTCAAACTCTTGTTGGGTTTAGGGATATTTGTCATCCCTAGATGAGATAGAGAAAAGTGACAGGATAGATGGTGTTACTCCGCGGAGCAGTGGAAGGGAGCCGTTAGGTTGGAAGCGCGGGAAGGGAGGGGAGTTTCAGAGCGCGGCACGGAAGGCGTTTAGTTAGAAAGCGTTAAGGACGTTGGTGAATGATTGGATTCCCCCACGCTTTCCCTCTTCCGTGCGAGCGTGACGGGTGGATTAGTGTGTGGGCCCCATGATATCGTTTAAATTTTGATGACTATCCACCGTTCTTGGCCGTTCAATCTTGCCAGATATGGATGTGTACGTGAAAGTTGATGTAATATATATATATATAATCATAAAAATCCATTACATCTTAGAATATAGATGGCAGTCTTTTTAATTAGAACGAAGCGTCATGCATGGGTAATCCACTAATATGAAAATAATCATAGACGTGGTCGTTTTTCTGTGTTTTGTGTGTGTGTGTATATATATATATCTATATGTATAATTTATTTATTTTTATTTTTTTGATTATATGTATAATTTATATAATTTGAAATTTACCTATATTCATAATTTTAGAATAATATCAACCATTGAATAGTCCGACGATAAGACATTTGGATACAGAAAGGAAGAGCAAAAATTCAAATCCTTTTTCAACAATATTGTTTCTATACTGATATGCAGTATATATTTTGGTTAAGCATTGTTCATGTACTGTTCATACGTCTAAGTGTAAACTCTTTGTGGGAGAAATAGTGGTTTCACTCCTCTATAGTTGCATAGTAAAGAGATTTTTCTAGAAGGTCTATAAGTCACAATAACTGGTGTATTTTTATACCTATTTGTATCTTTAACGATCTCTTAAATTGGGGACGCTTGTCGTCTATTAGTTAAAAAATTAATAATAATTTAGAATAATATTTCATGGTTTTAATGGTAAAAAAGAGGGTATATATGATCAGGGGTCATTTGATCTCCACCTCATGCGAATGATTGTTCATTGATGGAATCATTTGCCACTAGTGTTTTTTCCCCTGCTAATGACTTGATTAGGCCATGCTTACAAATAAAAGCAAAAGATAAAGGGTAGCTTGGGTTATGGGCCTATGGCTTTGTCAGAGGAAATTTTTTTTTTAATGGGATACATGAACTATGGCCCTGATTCTGATAATCATTAGATTAAGAATTTTGATCAAATGCATCATCAAGGAACTCTAACTAGTGTTATTATATGCATTAAAGATGATACTATCTTGTACTGAAACCAGATCTTTCATTTCAGAATAAAGTTGTTAATTTAAAATGAGTTATTCCTTTAGGTTTCTTAATTACTCTCAATGTAACCTATCCAAGCATAGCCTTGTGGTGTTTTGAAATGTAGGCTATATATGTATTAGATATGTTTCTGTAAAACAATATAGCTTTTGTGGTTACAAATAAAATATGATAGGTGGACAATGAGCATTGAGAGTTTTTAAGAAGCTGAGTGAATCCATAGTGCATAATTAGCTAGACATTTGGACAGTGAGATGAGATATTATTTGTTAATATGCGCGTGATGATAACGAAAATGATCTGAATGATACTTAATATCGATGATGACATAGCTACCAATGATCTCAAATAATTAGTCATATCTACTAAACAATGGGTAAGTATCACTGGTGGCCACAAATTTTTCGTAAATATAACGTTGTGGCTACATATGTTTTTTTTGTAAAAATGTGGCCACGAAACTTGTCTCCGGTCACACTCATGGCCACAATTTCATGTTTGGGGTTGTTTTTGGTGAAGGTGCTGAGGTGGCGTCCGACGTGGATGGCTCTATAATTGGTCACCCTAGCAGCCTTCGCGGAAGCAACCCCAAAGCATGAAATGTAGCGTGAGTCGTGACCAAGACATAAAGCTATGTGGCGACGTCGTTACATAGAAAAACGCATGTGTCACCAATGATACTTACCCACTAAACAATATGGTCGGCATATGTTAACCAAACTCAAAAGGCATTATTGAGAAGAGTGGAGTTTATAATATAAAATAAAGTTTTATTTCTTTAAAACACTAATCAATGTCTCCAAGGATATGGTTTGAGAGAAGCCTTATTCATTAATCACAAAAGCTTATATATGTACTTTTTTATTTTGAGAATCAAGCTTATATATATACTTAAAAGATCTATGATTCAGAAGGCTTTATTTGATAAATAGTGATTATAGTCTTAAATAAATTGACAAATCATACCTTAGATCCTTGTAGAAAAAGTTTAGAATAGGATTATTGTGATGATGCAATGGTGAGGTCTGACAAGTGACTAAGGGACAGGACAATCTTTGGGTGACATTATTCCTAAATTCTTGGCACCATAGTCTTGCTTTTTATATCCGGTAAAGTCAAAATAGGTGTAAAACATAGGCCTGGGGTTGAGACTGGCCAGGAGAGGTAATTTACATAAATGTATTCCAGTTATTTTTATTTTTTGTTATTATGTTTTTTACAAGGCTATTTGATAAATTAATTGTAAGTTACCATCTCTGCATTAGGATAGTTAGTACTACTTTTTCTTGCCTTGAGACTGCAAATTTTACTAGTGATTTATCTATAATTTTTTTTTTTAAAAAAAATAGTTGTAAGTTACTACTCCTACAATAAGAAAATCAGTACTTCATTTTTTGATAAATTGAAGATCAAAGGGTTTGAATCTTATCACCTGCCCACATTTCTAAAAGCAAAGAATATATATTTATATATATATATAGCGGGTGATTAAGATCCACATAAAAGTAAATTAATTTGTGAAAGTTTGAAATCAGTCTGAAAGTAGCTGCATGCAAGTGGGTTATGTGACCATCAAGGAAGTGATTATATAGTTATTTTTTCTATGGATATGTTATGGTAGGAACCTACATTAACTCTTAAACTAAATATTCGGTGTTTTATAGGGATAATCAAGGTGGTTTCGTAGATTACCCTACCGCCTGCTGATTATTCCACCAATATTTTAACAAAATCTAATTACTATAAATAAATATAATTAACAGTTTTGTGAAAAAAAAATATAATATTGATGAACACACATCAGTGGTTTGAAATATATTTGCAAATTTTATTTGTTTAATTATCAATAATTCATCATTTCCTAAGAAACAATTGTCGAAATAGTATTTTTTTTTTTTACAAAATCGACAAGCGACCATTTTTCCTTTTTGTGTTCGATGAATGTGTAGCATAAATTAAAAAAATACTATTTATAAGTTATTAATCATACCGAATTTTTATTTTTCATATATATATAGCATTAATCCTCTACGCACATTTATATATTTGTAATCTGTGAACGTTGCTATGTGTCGGTGAATTTTAATCAAAATTAGATTAATCAAACCAATTAACACAAAATTAGCATATATATATATATATATATATACACACACACACATGAGAGTTGCCATTACATAGGTATTTATTAAACTGTGACTTTCTTACCTTCATGCTTATATCATGTAAACACAAGCGATGCTTATGTCATGCTTTTTTATCTTTCTCATGCAAATCTAATGCTTGCATGTACACATACAAACACTAAATCATTTAAGTGCGAATTTACGTGTCCACCCTCACTTTATAATTTTTGTATGTATACACGTGCAAAATACGCAAACGATATCCATTTTAATGCTTTTCTTTGTATATTGCTTGCATACAAATGTAAGGTTTAAGACTATTAGTAAATCATTTTAATAAAAGTGATCAAATTCATTTAATATATCTTTAATAAAAACTCATTTAAAAATCAAAGTTACTAAATTCATTTAAAAAAATTACGTAGATATGAATGTAAGGTTTAAGACTGAATAAATTAAACTCATACTATTTTCACCCAAAAAAAAAAAAAGAGGAAAAAAGCCTGGCTAATTAAACACCGTCAAAAGATCCAACAGAATAAATCAAACCGCTGCTGCGCCCACAGCCAATCGTTGCACCGGGATGATAAAAGATTAATAAAAGAAAAGGGACTGTTAAATAACTTCGGGTATGTTTCTAAATTTTAGTTCATGTGAAATACAAAAGCAAAGCAAAGGAAAGACAAGAAGAAAGCAATACACACACACACCACCCACATAATAATAATAATAGACACATTTTAATGGTAAAAATCCCGGAAACCAAACACCAAATAGACTGCACGCAAATGGAATGATGCATATATATCTCTAATACACAGCTTTAGCTCCTGCTGCTTTCAGCATTTCTCACTGGATTGAAGTATGGATGGGCCTACGCAGTCATCCAAACAACAATTAGTTGCAATATCCAAACCAGTTAAATCGTAATGCCGCAGAATTAACATGCACTGGAGAACTAGTAGAAGCAACAATGTACGTACCATGGCTTCTTTTGCGGTTGGCCTCTCCTGGTGATCGTACCGAAGCAACTTGTCCAAGAAGTCGATCGCCTGCAAAGAGAAGGGACGGTTACACTGACTATACAATCAACTTTAAACTTTAACTATGGTAAATCAAAACAAGAACAAATTCACCTCAGGAACAGCCAGATGCAGATTCTCAGCATTTACAAACTTTGTCCATGGCTTCCTGCTATGCCTGCGAGATGGCAACATTATGTAATGTCAATGGAAAATTCAATATGAATGGATGGATTAGAGGTAATCATCAGCAGTGTACAAAAACCTCCCAACAAGAGCCTCCAGATTTGGGTCAAGCTCTAGACGATACTTATTCAAATAAGCATTCAGCTCATCGGTTCCAAGCACCTAAAGCATATATGAACAGTTAGTATGGAAAACATTGTGCACTTAAAAAAGGAAAGGTAAACATGTCGATTTAATAGTGACCAAGACCATAAATAAATGTTGATATGCATGAATACCATCTTTTGGTGGTGATGCAATCCAAACAATAAGCGCTAACAGTTGCAACTAAACCTTCTGCTCTACACCCAAGTTATCAAATAACAAAAAATAAAAATAAAGACGCTAAACCGCCCAAACTTTTAGGTATAACCAATGGCAGGAAATCGGTTGAAACTCAATCTTACAATGGAGTAGGAACAAAGCAGGTGTTGTATTCATAAATAGATCAATAAAAGCCCACCAGATTGATTAATTAGAAAGTGAAAAAAAAAATTCCATCACTACTTCAAGATACATACAAGAAGGATATGAATGCCCCCACATAAATATTGGAAACTTTCATGCAAAGAATACAGTCACATAAATTGGTAAAGTATAAACCTTGTATAGACCTTACCTTTGCAATTTTTACCAACTGATCATAATTATCATGCCCATAAAAAAAAGGCTCCTTACGGAATATCTGCCAACAAGACAATATTAGAAAACAAACTTACATTGAAATCAATAAATGCAAATATTAAACAGTCTTACCATCCCAGCAAACATGCAACCTAAGCTCCATAGGTCCAAAGAATAATCATAATCTTGCAAATCAACAAGTAGTTCTGGACCCTTAAAGTACCTGAAGATGGAAATTTAATATACTTTGGTGATAAACAAATGCACGCACAATAGGCGAAAACTTGCGCAATTTAACTTAAACAATGCAATACATTTAAGTAAAGGCCATCAGTAAATTTTTTGACAGCGGGAAGCAAGACTATACAGGTGGTGAGCTGGGAAAGAAAGAGGATTCCGACCTTATGCCCTTAAACCCTTAAAACCATTTTTGTGCTTCCAGTATCTCTGATCAGAACAAGAAATGGAATTTGCAAAGCTGGTAGCACGACCAAAAAGAAACAGGAGAACCAAAAAAAAAACAAAGGAACAATCGATAATATCACAACTTTGAACTCCTGAGTGGTGTCTCCAATCAAAACTCCTAAGACCAACCCCAACCTTTGCTAGAATATAACAAGATAATACTTATGAATAGTATGATCGTTGCATCATACTATCACATTTCCTCAGTCTTTGTGATAATATCACCTTTGTCATTTGATCCAATAGCATTCAATTAAATATGAACAGATTTGAGTATGCCATATAAATCAGTTGATATGTTCAGATATGGCCATTAGCTTGGCACTATGCACTAGCTCAGTCTTGCTTTTGCGACTCTAAATGCCAAATAAAAAACATCAAATGAATCGACTTCCTAATCAAGTACCCCAAAAAAAAAAATAAATAAATAAATAAATAAATAAAATAAAATCTTAACACCTCAATCAAATTATAAAGTCTCAATATAAACATCAAGTACTTGAACAAAATGGAGGTATAATATTACCTCAAGTGGTCCAAAAATCATATGCAATCAGAGAATCAGTAGGACATAAGGCTTGGATCATGCTAATTATCATGAATTTATCTATGTCAGATGAGTAATGCATGAAATTTACAGTAGCATTTCTTAACCTCAGGTGCTCACATATTCAATGTTCAATGTTATTTCAGGGCATGCTTCATCATTTGGATGAGTAATGCATGAAACTTACAGCAGCATTTCTAAACCTCAGGAGTTCACATATTCAATGCTCTATGTTATATCAGGGCATGCTTCATCATTTTGAATTTGTAAGCAAAACTTTTACATTGAATTGACTAAACTCAAACTTAATTAATACTGATCACATTAAATATTTTAAAATTAAAAATTTTCTTGTCCAATTAATGACGGTTGTCATCAATATTTTGTCAAAAAAAATTACTAAACATACTTATTTAAATAATTAAATCTTATAAGAAAAAGGTCGGTGGGGTAACCTTGGGGATTGGGATGTTTGGTAGGAGCCTTGGGGGTACCACCTTGGGGATTGGGATGTTTAGAAGGAGCCTTGGGGGTACCAGGAGGAAAACCCACAACCAAGATAGCATAGACATAAAAGGCTAAACCTAACATCCAATCATAGTGAAATCAGAGCACTGTATGCTCAAAAAGAAAGTTAACTAGTTAACCGAAAAACATGGAATGACTAAGCTTATAATTATATATCAAGTGAGGCTATTACTTAAGCAGTATGTCAAGCACTATTAAATCAAACATTGCAAGTCACACACACAAAAGAAGAAGAAGAAACAAAATATAATGCATTAACAATCTACTCTTACGCAACATATACAAGACAGACCTTGAAGCAACACGAACATTGTACTCTTTTCCTGGATGATAGAACTCTGCTAAACCCCAATCAATCAAGCGAAGTTTTCGCTGCTCATGATCAATCATAACATTGTGAGGCTTCACATCTCGATGCATGATTCCTTGAGAATGGCAATAGTCTAGTGCCTGCAAAAAGATCAGCAAGTTTAAATATATCTATTTATCATAAAATCAGTCCTTCTCACAAAGTATTGGCACTACTTTTCTAATCCTACAATTTTTTTAGATCGACCATTCATATAAGAGAATTGAACAAAAAAGCTTATAATTATTCCGGCACAGGTTTTCTTAGTGTACATGTACAACCGATTCTTTAATACAAAGTTGCCTAATTAACCGAATCATCAGGCATGCACTTGACAAATACCTGTGACATGTATGCAATTCAGCGGTCTGGTGCATGCACTCTAATGACATTGTATATTCAAATTAAAGGAAAGTCTATTTCCAAGGGACTATGCTTATTGCATGTCATTTTTTGAAGGGCCAAATTATGATTTCAGTTTACATCACAACACTTTAAGTTTGTGAAACAAACTGAACTACACTGCTTTAGAAGCAGAACTAAGCCTTGGCAATTTACTGCATAATTAGACACCATTTCCATAAAAAAATAGATCCTGTCAAAACCTATACTCTTTTAAGTATCAGAATCAAGAGAGCTACTTACAAAACAATCAAGCAAAACTCCATGGCAACAACTACTAAACTATAGCACAATAGAGACTATGGTTGTACACAAGCTTGAAAAAAGGAAACTAGCTTCACCAATGTGCGGCTCAAGCACCCACTTGACTCTAATTTATAATAGCACTAAAATTTAAAAAAATAATAAACAACAATATCAAGTATGTTAATTCTCATCCTCATTCCTCAGAATAATAACAATTCCTTGATGGCAACAGAAACTCACCTTTAACAATTCATAGATGTAGTATCTGGTGTCATAGTCTGATAGGGTGGGATAGAGAACTTTAAAATCTGTATTGTTGACATACTCAAATATTAGACTAGGAGTCTTTGACTGCTGATCCCTGACAATATCAAGCAACTTTATGATGTTTGGCCCCCCACATAGGTTCTGCAATATCTTGATTTCCCTCTTAATCTGCATTACTTATAAATCTTATCAGGAATGATATCACCAACAAGTGAAACACAAGAAAGAACAAAAACAATTGCAAAAAACAACTTCAAGTAATTCCACAAAAACATGGCCACAATTGAAACCCAAGAACTTGCAAAAGTAAACTAAGCAACTCTAAGCAAAGAAATAAAAAGCAAATGAAGATACATCAGAACCTCTTCTGATATAAAATACATAGAAGACAAGATAGTAGATCAGTATACAATGCAAAAGCCTCACTCAAGATCTTAGGGTGATGTACCCAAGGTTTTGGTTTCAATTTCTGCCACTCATATGCAATAAATAAAAAGGGATAGGCCTTTCAGACAAGGTTTTTGCCACACAAAATAGAGCGTCATTATGAACAAATTATACATTGAAAACAACTAACACTAAAATACAAGACAATTTGTCATGAAGCAAACAATAAGGCATGAGAGAGACAAGCTACAAACTATTAAAACAACGAATACACATAAAATGCATGATAATCAAACCCTCATTCTCTATTCATTTAGTGTTTTCATTAATTCCAACTTCCAGGGTTCCAAATCCAAAGAATCAAAGGAAGGAAAGATGGAAATTATCACAATTAACACGTAATGCAATGCAAACCTTCTTCTTCTTGACAGGCTTGAGGATCTTGATAATGCAACGCTCGTTATTGGAGGAGTGAACCCCCTCAAACACCTCGCTGTACTTACCCCTCCCCACCTTCCTCACCACCTCATAATCATCCTGCTCCCTGCCACAATTCAAGCAAAACCCCATCTAAAATTAAACCAAAAACCGCACCGAAACCCTAACCCTAGGAGTACGAAAATTCAAGATCAAGAACAAAATCACAAATCAAGATCAGGGTAAGAGACCAACCCCCATTGTACGGTGAGGGACTCATAGTCCCAGTAGTCCTTAGGTCGAAGGACGTTGATGTCAGAGTGAGTCCGGGCCTTGGAGGCGGCGCCAGGCCGGCGGATGGCCTTCCCGATCTTCTGCGCCAGAGCTGCGTTGATGGTGCTCGTAGGCTTCTGCGGCGGCGGCGGCGGTGGCGACCGATGGTCTGGGCGCGCAAGCGGCGCCGCTGCAGCGGAAGCGAAGACCCGGAGAGGAACGAGAAAAGAGGAAGAAAGAAGGCAGCGATGATGAGATATGGAACGAAGGGGCCCTAAGGCCATGACATAGTGAGAGAGAGAAAGAGAAAAGGGTTAGGGCGGCGAGAAGTAATATCCGGGCCTGGCCTTGAAACACACGGAAAAGAAACGGAAAAAAAAAAAAGGGGAAAATTATTAAAGGACAGATACAATGACAAACAAATTTATTATATTCTTCTTTGTTATTATTTAAAGCCTTTTTTTTTAATATATAACTTATTAAATTGAGATCAATTAGATATTTATTAAGGTGAAAATTTAAATTTAAATCAAAAGTTAGCAGCAATGATTGAGAGGATAAGACATTGCATGCCATTTACGCAGTTTGAGTTTCAATTCATAAATCATGGTTCTAATCAGTTATGTGAGGGAACTAGTAATCAAAATGAAATGATAATTTTAACAATAAAAATAATATAGTCTCGTTTGAATGTATTTATAAATACAGTGATTTTTAATTATAATATAATCTGTAAATATTTGGAATTTAAAACTACAATAAAACTAAATTTTTCATGTCCGTATATCTCAAAAGCATTTGAAAATGCACCAATAAAATAAAATCCCTTCAAACAAACACTATCTATCTATGTGATCTTTAGTTGTTCTTTATTAGCCATTTTCACATTGCTCATCAAATTAACTAAAAATTTAACTAATTTTTTTTTTCAGGAAAGGCAGTTGTGAAAATATACCTACTTAAACGATAAAAAATAAATAAAACATGTCCTAAGATATATAGTATAAAAATGGTTAGACTACAACAATACATACAACCAAACATTCCTAGTCACTCAGACAAGGACTTGTGTCCTTTATAATACCAGTGGGCCATGCATATTGACTAATCTGACGGCCTTCTTGATCAATCACAAATTACTTGCAAAACAAGGGAGACATAACCATCTGATGCCAAATTTATCATTCTACAAAAAGGGTACAAATAAAATACTCAATGTTATTTGGACATGGTTCATGACCAAGTCTTGTCTGTATAATAGACTTGGGATGCAGTGTTGTACATCTCTGAGAAGGAGAAATTGTTATAAACTTGGGATTTTTAGTTCTACTCAAACAGAATTACTTAGAGCACTAGAAAAACAAGCATAAATGACAAATATAAGAAGGGAAAGGGGATTGAATCAAAAGAAGGTCTACTCATTCAGAATTTGAGAAGCATGTGGATAAGGGTTAAGGAGGTGAACTAAGCCACCTAATCCTAAATTAAAAGCCAAATGCTCTTTTAGAAAGATTGACTTTTTCATCCCATATGTTTGCATTAAATAATATTAATCATGTTTAATAAGCTAATCTCAATGAGTTGAATGCACAAACTCTCAATGTCATCTGCAAGATTAATTCTTGTCCATTCTTATCTCTATCTCAGTAGTAACTCGGATTAGTTCTCTTTTCAGCCTATTTGCATCAAGGGTTAGGGTTTTAATCATGTTTGTTTTAGTGCAGTCATTGTATTTGAGGTATCTGTGCTACTTCAAATTTAAAGAATAGATAAATGTTAAGTTGAAGCTATCAAGACTTGTTTGGAAGATGCTTGAATTTGATGTTGATTGGTATAGGTTATGATGTGGCCTAATTGTACATCCAATAATATAACTTATACTAGGATTGAGGGAAAATTGAAGGAACTAGAAGAAAAATAGGAAAGAAATTGTTTACTGTGATTATTCTAAGCGTATTTGGGCATTTTATTCCCAGGCTTTAGATTTAAATTCTTCACCTCAATCAATTACTCTACTGTGGAACACTTGGCTACCAACTCTCACCTATGAGCACCGTATCCTCTGGGACCTTATCTCCCGTGCAATCTTGTGGAACATTTGGATTGAACGAAATACACGTATTTTTCACTTGAATGCGTTACCGCCTTACAACATTATGTTTAAAAAGTGCTAATATGCTTCTCTCTTGGTTCTCAGCAGTACCGATAGCCACCACCAATCTCTCAATGAAAGCTTCTCGGGAAGATCGTCACCACTCAACTTCCTCGGCACTAGAGGCCCAAATCCCTGCTGGAGACTCGACCCCTAATCGTCGCTTTCGGGAGTAGTTGCTCCCGATGTCTTCTAGGAAGGCTCGAGATGCTGGGACGGTGTCTTCCGCCTACTTAGATTTTTCTCCCCGTCTCTTTACTTCCTTTTGTTGTTTTCTGTTTCTCCTCATCCCTGGTGAGAGGAGTTTCCTACTTTGTACTGTCTTTTCCTATTTAATAAATATGTGGTTTATCCACATTTATTTCAAAAATTGTTTACTTGATGAATTAAATGGATAAGAAACAAGTCTTGAAATGATGAACATAAGTACATAGTTTTGATTGAGATTGATCATTGAGAGATGGGCAAAATGGACTTACATCTCTACAACTTTGACAAGAGTGCTTGATTGGCATTTGCTCAACATAGAACCCAACACTTACTCTTTGTTGTAATTTCATTTCATGAAAACTTAGAATGCCTTGCAAGTGACCAAGATAAAGTGCATGTTGAGCTTTGCCATTGAATTCATGTTCTAAATGACTTCCAACTGTGAAAAATGAAAGCCGTATATAATGTATCTTCTTTCAATCACAAAATATATTTCTAGTGAAATTTCCAGGGTTTTATCAAGACAATCGAACTAATCAAATAGATAGGTCCATCCAAAATCCATAGTTGGTTCTGATCACAAATAGTGCAAGTTTGATCCCTAAACAACATGGAAATATGCATTTTAATCATCTAATGGATTATTTTAGTTTTAATTAAGATTTCGGGGAAGGCCAAAATAAACATATTTGCGCTATTCAAGTACAAGCATGAACATATATGTGTAATTTTTTTGCCTCTAACAACTTAGAGATCAAAATGGAAATTTATGCAGGCAAGAATAAAGAAACAAAATGTCATCTTTTATGTGAGGATAAAAATGAACATTCAGACACAGTTCAAAGACATATTGTGGACTTCCATCATCAATTAATTCACGATGTATGAACTTATGAATGTGGACATCTAGTCTAGGACATTATGAAATTCGTTTTGCAGTCCATAAAGGCATAAACTCTTCACTGTGTTTTATAAGGAATGGAATTGTTTAAGTAGTCAAGAGCTATTTTCCTATCGCCATCTTTCATTTTCTATGGTTCTCTGTTGCTTAATATTTGCAAGATTTTGTATTGGTTTGACAGATTGCCATGCATACCCTGTGCATATCAAAACAAGCCACACACACCTGTGGATAAAAAACTCCACAGATAAGAAGACAAACACACAACAATGTTTGGATAGATTTATTAAAAATTACTTCTTTATGAATCTGTTAAAAGCTTGATTTTTTTATTTGATGTTGTTTTCCTTTTGAAATTAAGGCTACATGTTCTATTGAAGTACATCCTAGATCCTTGGTAATTAAAGCCATTTCCTTAATACTTGAGCCACACTCTACGATCTTGCTTCAATTCTCTTTTAAATGTTATCTTGTCTCCAATTTCTTGAAACTTTACATAGGTTTCTAGGTTGCATTTTTATATGGCTACAACATTATTTATCTCGCTCACCGCATTGCACAGGTGAAGTTTCAGCTGTATTCTAAAATAGAGCAAGAACATATATGTTGCTTTCTGATCTACAACGTCCATGCTCAAACTTGTCTCCTTGGTTTAGAAGAACCATAATGTAAGAGTTTGAACAATATAGACAGGTAATATTGTTTCTAAACCATAATAAAATTTGGATTCAGGGATTACTGGCAAGTTGAGCAAATTAAGTTCTCATGGAGCAGGAATTTGATATGTTTGAGATGAGAACTAGCAGCTATTCTTCCAATAAGCTACACTATGACTTGATTCTAATTCTGTATCTAATAACTCATCTATGTACAAAGTCACTTAAGGATGCCAAATGTCAATGATTGCATGCAGGATGGCCAACTACAAAAGAACAACTTCTCTAAGTTTATATCCATAACTGACTAGCTATTCTCTGTAATCTCCTAGAGACTTTACAATGGCATTTGAAATCAATAAGTTCAAAACCACCACAATCACTCTCCAAGTGCAATTACTTAAAACAAAAAATTTCTTTCTTTAGTTTTTAAGTTATCAAATTTAGATAACTTTTTAATCAAGTCAGGACTTCTTAGAGATAAGATCATATATATATATATATATATATATAGGCGCTAAGCTCATTGTCATGGAAGAATGGCTCAAACTTTAATTAATGTACCTAGGTTGGACCCAGCACCTAAACATGCTCCTGAAACAAAGCATTCAGTGGAATATGCCAGGTTGGGCTCCAGCTGAAACGTAATTCTCTTTACAGGCCTATATATATGCTTCACAATCACAAATAGACCCACAGTTCCATGAGGAACACAAACTTCTAACATGAGGACGAACATGGTACGTCAATCTTTCAGACTTGCTGACTAGATTATAGTACAGTTTATGTCCTGCATTATTTACAAAATCTGAACTCTTCTTTTCCTTCAAGGACACTTCATTGATGCACAGTTTGCAGGCAGGTTCTCAGAGAGGTTGGCAACAATGATCAAATTTTTCAAGCTGTACTGCTAGATTTAGACATATACATTGAATCTAAAGAAAGAAGGTTTTTGTTTTAATATTTTGTTTAATTTTTTTTTTCTTGAAATGTCTTGTCAAAGTTCTAAACCATTCAAAATTGGTTAGCTAGAGTTCGGCGTAAAACGCACACACACATCGTGGGGTTTCAGGACAAAAGGTTTATAAAATTAATAGCAAGTGGACTAGTGAGAGACTTGCAGCAGGGCCATTCAAACTCATGGGCAATATTGGCCGTAAGAACCATTAGTTGGACCATCCTCGAGTGCCCACCGTTTGCCTGGGACCATCCTAATTGGCACACTTAATAAAAGTAAGATTAGAAACTGGAAGTTGTTTTATTCTCTTTTGTATTTGATTAGGTTTGTACATTCCATCCATTCAGTTAACTAGAGTCTCAAATATTATAAAACACCTATATCTCATGATTTTAAATTTTTAAAAATTTTGCAAAATAAAATGATAATAAATTAAAATTAAAGCTAAAATTTGTCATATAAATTGTAGAATTTTCATAATTGCACAACTATGTAATTTTTAATATTTGATAAAAGGGCATAACTATATACCTATCTGTCCACCAACCAAAGAGAGAGAGAGAGAGAGAGGGGGGAGGTGACCCTAACCTAATGCTATATAATTAAAGGAAGAAAGAGAGGAGATACAAAAACTTAAGGAAAGAAAGAAGATGATGATATACGACACAAGTACTAATGAGGTTGATTCTTTGCAGGTCCACTTGCAAAAGAATATCTGCTTGCTTTCTCAAGCGGCCACGAGTTTTGTCGATCGGATCTCTTTAAACGAGGGCCCACCACCAACCATTAGGGTCACTGGTCAAGATCCCTGGATAGGGACACCGCCCCTAGAGGTTTTTAGTTTGCGGTGTAACTGTCCATGTCGTAGAGCCACATCAGGTAGCCGGGTTTGGAGGAGATGGTGATCCCACCTGGTGGGGATCCCATTCACCCGTTCACATCCATCATTGATAAAACACTAATAAACAGTGTGTATCACCAAGCTAAAAGGATTCCCAATCCCTCAACTTGCTTCACGGAATATATATCATTGTCCTCATGCCATTTGATAGGTCACCTTTGTTGTTTGTATATAGATATATGAAATTTGTTTTTATGTCCCTATAAAATTTGGTAATTATTAGTCTTTTTTTATTATTATTATAAATGTCATATTTGTTATGGAGAAAAATATATATTTATATCAATGCCATCTAAACCTTCAATGTATAAACTCAGGACATCTTAACTCTTTGAATTTGCACTAAGATGAAGATGAGCCTTTCAGGATTTGTTATTTGATAATTAACTAATTTCATCCAGACACACAAAATACATATAAACACATACAACATGTCAAGACTGATAACTGAAAACTTTAGTATCTATGTAGAGGTCAAACTGACACTGCCTCAAGTTAGGAACAAATTCATACCTTCCCTTTCATATCTTCTCTTTCCTATCTCAAAAAATAAAAGATGCAAGACGGTATTTTGTTTTTGAAAATTTTTTAATTGACTTAATGCCAAAAAACCAAATGTATAAAGAAATAAAATTGATACTTAACAATAAACATATTTTTTAAAAATTTATTTACATAAAAAAATAATTATTTATTTTACTCCTATAATAAAAAAATTATCACCATTAAATGACTAGTGATTAAAGTATTTAACTTTTTATATAAAAGGTCTAGGATTCAACTCTATTTCAATGCAAGATCACTGTAAAATAATATATACATAATTATGAAATTACAACAATTATGATAGGTTAAAGATCTCTTTAAAAATTTATCAGGGTGCAAAGTTAACATGCGGAATAATGAAAACTTGCTATGTACACCATACATGATATATCAATAACTATAACCTTATAATAATAAATCTACTAGACTACTACTATGCATAAATAAGTTCAACTTTCTCTATCCAAAAATACCCACGTTTTTATAGGGCCAAACAACAACTAAACTATATATATTTTCTGATTGCATGAGAGGAACTTACCAATAGTTGAATTGAAATGAGAAAACGGGTTCTGAAATCTTAACAGAGAGTGATGGTGAAACACTATAGTCAGCAAAAATGGATTTGTGTGAAAAGGGAGCCATGTGAAGTTGCGAGGAAGGTGCCGGTGAACAAGTCTGCTGCCGGTTTCTAAGCATCTTTGACGGTGACCATTTTGCATGGCTTTTTAAAATATTTCAAACTTTTCCTAGGTAGTTTCTTTCTGGTGGTTTCCGTATAATCATACCCACGCCATTCTTTTGAACAAGTCATGAAGCCAGTCTGTGTCTGCGTCGCAGCATTTACGCTTAGTTGTTGAAATTTGTGAAAAAGAGCTTCACTATGACCAAGAGGCGAAGTTTGTAGCAAGTGTTTGACTGGTGTAAAAGTTAGTATTAAAATAAAGATGACACACTAGACTCTGACTCATGATACAAATGTGAAAATGATGGGGAACTTCTTTAATTTAATCTAAGACGGGCTGTAGGGTTTAAAAATTTGAAAGTCTCAGTATTAGTAGCACTCCCTCTGAGGGAGATGTTAGTTATACACAAACAGATAAAAATACTTGCCATTGAACTATTCTTAACAATTGCTGAACAATTAAACTATACCACTTTTAATATTTTCTTTTTTAGTTCACTATTTCATCTGTCTGAACTTCTCCTAAAAATTATGAATAAGGAAATTTGAGTGCAAACCTTTATGCATTAAAATTCTTCTACATTTCCCTGCTTTCCTTGTAGAAATTACCTAAAAAATTTTCCTTAAAGCAAGGAATAGTTCACTCGCCGTGTTAAATCTCTCATGTAAATTGTTACTTCAACATAATCCTAACAATATTGCCTAATAAGATGTCTAAGTGACTATTTATCTTTGGTATAAATTTACTCCAAATTATTAAAAAAACCCTATTATACCATATATTGATATATATAGATAAACAAATAACTTTGCGATTGATGACCTATAATATATATCACTAACACAATCACATAATGGTAGTGTCATTGTCTTTTGTACGAAAAAAATTGTAGATTCGACTCTTTTCTATGGTTGAAAATTTTGTGTGTGATTGACAATGACAACGGTGGTTTTTCCATATTTTCAAGAAAAAAAAAAGGAAAAAAAAAACTATAATACATATCAAAACAATCAATCAGGGAGTTGAGGTGTAACTCTTCATTAGTACTTCACTTTATCTCAATTTCTCCATTCCATTCTATTTTTTCAACCAGTCCTCCCAATACCAACTTTTTCCACATCCTTAATTTTGTTTTGATAATTATAATATTTCATAAAAAGTCCAAATCAAACCATCAATTCTAATCTTTTAAATTAAAAGGAAGCCACAAACATATTCTCTACTTCATCCCTTATAAATATTAGGTAGGTAACCCATCCAAGTCACCAAAGTGTGTATTTTTTTAGTAGTATCACATTTCCAAATTATTCTCTTTTCTCCAACCAAAAACAAAGTAACATTGAACTTCCTCACATCCATTTTTAATTAATTCAAACTATATAAGGGAGGGTGTTTTCCGCAAAATAAACCTAAGCTAATAATAAATAAGCTTAAACACTTTGTCCGGACGCATCATCCATTATTAGAGTGCCAAAGTGGGGTTCGTGTGGTGCGAAAAGAGCGTGCGAGAGGTCGAGAGACCGACCAGCCGCGGAAACACGGAGCCGCCCCACACCCCGCACCCCAGGACCTTGGAACTTCTCCACTCCCTAACCCCACGTCCCACTCCCCAAGACCTCCCCCCTTAACCCTTGGGTTAATTTAACCCTACCCTCTGGTCACTTCCTAACCCATATAATACCACCACCCCTCCCCACTTCTCCCCTTCCCATCTCCCCCTTTCTCTTTCTTGCATCCCAAGCAAACCATTTTTCAAACTAATTTAATAATTCCAAAAATTCCAAGGAAAAAAAAAAATTAGAGGCATCGGAGCCGTACCTTGGCTAAGATTGCAGCACGATCGGACGGTTGAGAGTGGATGAGACGATGAGCTGCAACGGGTGCCGGGTCTTGCGCAAGGGTTGCAGCGAGGCTTGCCTTCTTCGCCCTTGCCTTCAATGGATCGATGGCGCTGAAGCTCAAGGCCACGCCACCGTCTTCGTCGCCAAGTTCTTCGGCCGCGCTGGTCTCATGTCCTTCATCTCCGCCGTCCCTGCCCCCCAACGCCCTGGTAACAATCACCAAATCCTTAGCTATTCGCAGAGCGTAATCATCATGGATTTCAATCTAACTCACCGATCGTGTTTCCTTTTTGCAGCGTTGTTCCAGTCGTTGCTCTACGAGGCGTGCGGGAGGACGGTGAACCCGGTGAGCGGCGCAGTAGGGTTACTATGGAGTGGGAATTGGCATCTCTGCCAGGCCGCTGTTGAAACCGTGCTGCGCGGTGGGGTACCACGCCCGATCCTCGATCTCGATCCCCCTGCGACCCCTGGTAGCGACACCGATCAGCTGTACGCAAACCCAGAGCTTGTCATCTCCGAAAGCGGAGACGAACGGAAGGGTTAGGGTTAGGGTTACCAGAAGGGAGATCGCGTGCGGCGTGCGATCTGGACCTTTGCCTGACGACAACGATGGTGTCGGAGAGGAAGAGGCCGGCGACACCGTCGATGAACTCTGAGGGATCCGTGACGACGAGCTCCGAGAGCGGCGAACGTGGCCGCCCTAGTCTTCTGAATCTCTTCGTCTGAGCTCTTGGTTTCGTTTTTCTCCCGGCGAATTCTTATGGTGTCGCACGCGGAGGCGGTTAAGTGCGTCTTGGGTGTAAATTCGGGTCACTTTTTGCGGTGACAATTTTCCATCCGTATTATAATTGGATTTTATTAAGTTTTTTTTTTTTCTTTTTTTCTTTTTAATTAAAATGAAATTACCGGCTTGGGTTCCCGTTTGGTTTGGGACGGCGATGAGATTCCGGTGAGCTTAAGAATATATATATATATATTTATATAATGTAATTTTATGTTTTCTTTAATAAAATTAAATAAGGTTAATATAATTTTTTTTAAGTGAAATAATAAATTTATAATTAAGTCTTTTTACTAGGAGACCCAGCGTTGCGCCCGCTTCTTTAAGTGCATGCGGTGTGGCTTTGGAGTTACTAGCTTGCGACACGTGTAAGTAAATAATGGATTTTTAATATTAAAGAAATTGCTCGTAGTTATCCGAACTATTGAGAGAAGCGGAGTTATTATATATATATTTATTTATTGACATATTTTTTATTGTTTTGCCGAAAAAAAGTCGGTGGAACTTGTTTGGCGCGTTGTTTAGGAGGCAGACCGGTGTGATTTCAGCCGGTCGTTTCGGCTTAAGCCCGGCCCGAAATTTTTGTTTACCTTTCCTAAATGCTATAGCTTCTCTATATATATATATATATATATATATGATGACAAAAGAGTTAAAACAGGATAAATTCATCTCTAAATAAATTGAATTCCAATTATAAAATTAATGTATCAGTTCAAAAACTATCCATTTTGGTTGTATTCTCCCACCTTATAAAGTTTCAATAAATAATTATATAATTATCATTATAAAAATCATATATTATAGAAATTATTTTTTTTTTTAAAATAAAAAAAGAAATTGATACTAAATACTTCTTTAACTTAAAAAAATCCATACATTAAATTCTATCCAACTCCATATTAGTGCTATCATCCCCTCAATTAACTTTGATAAAAAAATATACATTAATTATTTGACCAATGTATTTATTTAGTAGATATTCAAATTTTATTAAGAAAAGCGAATTTGTATCCCAGTTTATATAAAAAATCAAAGTATATATATATATTAAACTAATAACTCATTAGCCACACATGTCATTAAGTTGTCCATATTTCATAATCGATATTAACTCCAATAAATAAATAAAATAAAATTATATCTACATATATATATATAGAGAGAGAGAGAGAGCTATATGATTTTTTTTTTTAAAAAAAAATTAATATGAAAAACTCTTAAGGTATCAATCAGTGTGAGATATCAAGTTGATGGGGATGGGTTTCGGGCTTATCAGATTGAAAAAAAGCCCATTGGAGAGATAAGGAGAGAATACCAAAGACGTCTCTGGTGAAAAGGAAAGAGAGAGTGGGGCCCAGTAAGGGAGAAGGTTGTGGGGGCCCTAGGCCCTAGGGGTGGGTGCAATGCAAGTTGGAGGGATGGGAGAGAGAGGAGACGTCACTAAAAGCAGTGTGGGTTTGGACTTTTAGGTGGTGTTGATATGGGCCCCACTCATATTTAAAAGGGTGGGATGTGGTGGTGCTGTTTTTGGGTTCTAGTTGAAAGAGGTCAGCGTCTGTGTGTGTGTGTCTGTGGGATGTTGATAGTCTCTTTCTAGGGCTCTATTATTTCACCTATTTATAGCCACATATTTGGGTTTCTTAAACTCATTTTAAGGCTCTAATTTTTGTATATGGGAATATTAATATATAGCCGGTCCATTTCATATTTATTATTATTTTTTAAACTTAACATATATTTTTCTTTAATTTATTTGAGTGACTTTAAACTAATTTTATTTAATTAATTTGTATTTTTTTAAATTTATTTGATTTATTTTTAAAAAAATCTGCTTATTCCTAATTTCTTATAAATTATTATTCTTTTTAAAATGGCATCATTCATATATATATATATATTAGAATTATTTGTTGTATTTTTTAAAATTTTTTTTGGTATATTTATTTATTAATAACTTCGTTTTTTTCTTCAACCGCGGGGAGCCGGGGAAGAGAGAAGAATGATGGAGTGTAACTCAAGTGTATGCGTGGGGCCCACCACTCCAAATAAAGCCCCTTATTCTCTGCGGGTCGCCGCGTTTCATTGGTGGGCCCGGCCCAACACTTGGCCACCAATGCCCAATTGGGTACCTCCCTTTCTTTCTCTATTTAATATCCAAGAAAGGGGTTTGTTCACGTTCAATGCCTTTCTTTTAACTTTTTTAAGTCATCGATTTTATTTTATTTTAGATAATTTAGGGCTATGTTTATTATTAGATTGGAGTGTTAAATGGTTTGAGTGAGAGGGTTATTGTCAAAATAAAAAAAAATTAATAAATTTGTTTCATTTTAAGAGATATTCTGGGTAATTCATTAAGTATTTTATATATGTTTGAAGTTTTTGAGAAAGTTAATATTACAATAAAAATTATTGTATATGATATTTTTTTTATTGGCACATATTTACAATTCAAATTATATAACTTTGTTAGAAAAACAAAACATTATTTATTTATGAATCAGTGTATCAAATACTTTTTGTAAAATTTTTATTCCATGCCCATTAAAGAATATCAATTTTTTATTTAAATTTCATAAATAAATCGTTAAAAAGAACAAAAAAAAAACACCTTCTTCTCAAATAAATAAAATAAAAACTGATTAACTCTTTCTTTTGATCTTAATATATTGTTATTCTCTATTGTGCAGTAATTCAAATGATTTATTATCTATGAATTAATTGTTTACAGTTAGTTAACTTGCTCCTCATCATCTTTCTTTTCATTCAAAATAATTTATATATTAATATAAATTTTTAATAAAATATAAGTATATCACATGTTAGCGTGTGTACTACATAAAATTATTACCTTAATATATCTATACCTTTATTTTACATAAATTAAAGTTTAAACTCATCACATCGTTTTGATATCAACACATAAAGAGGTCATTCACTTTTCTAAAATTTCCAGGGAACTTTTGAAGATGCAATGTGAGGGTAAAGTCATGCAAAAAAATCATAGTTGACATGACATGACTCTATTGAATTCATTTGTTTCTATAGCTGCTTAATTGACAACCATGGTTGTGAAAAATGGCCACTTTGAGCATCATCAACCTTAAACCATCATACAAATTTTTTTTATCACATCAATAATAATAATAATAATAATAATAATAATAATAATAATAATAATAATAATAATAATAATAATAAAAATGCATATTTGGTACAGAAGCTGCAAACAAAGCAAGGAACCACAAGATTCAAAGTTGATTGATAGTTTAAAAAAAGTTTAGGCAAAAGCCTGGAAAGCAGAGAGAACCTTGAAACTCAAATAATTGGCTCATTCTCATGCAATTATTGATCTAATTGAAGCTTAAGAAAAGGGACCCATGAATGAATATTATTGTGAAAATAAAATTAATATTCTATATAAAAATATACATGACCATAATTTCTATGTATATATACGCTAATAAAGCCATCATATTGCGTCATTAGATACCATTCCTTGTTAAGAGAGAAAGAAATAAGGCATATATAATTTTGAATTGAATGATGACAAAACTAATTTAATGATTAAAGGTTTGAAATAGTTTTTGTTGTTTGTTGGTGAGGAAGGAGATGAGAAAGTGCAAAAAATAATAAAATAAAATAATGGTGATGTTTATTAAGGGGGTTGGATTTTATTAAAGGGTTTTAGTTGTTGGTGGTTTGGGAGTAGTGAGGGGGAGGGTGTGACTAGGATCCCACAAATGATATGCAAACAAAGTGGCACCCTTTCCACCCTACATGGGACCAACCATGTTTTACTTTGAGTTTCATAATTACTCCTACCTCTTTGGGTGCACATGACCTAATTATTCAATTCATTGTTTGATATAAAAATGGATTTACTTTTTATTATTTTCAAAAGTTTAATCCTTCTCTTTCTTTTTAGGTGTTGTTTGCATACTTTTCTTATGGTTGAAGGCTTTCTAAGTGGGTTTTTTTTTTAATAAATGGGGAAAAAAAGGAAAAATGATGGTTCTAAGAAGGTTGCAATGGTTGATGTCTTAGGAAATCAATGTTAGAACTTAATGGTGAGCCATCAAACTTAGACAGTACATGAGTCAACTCAACTAGATACACCAACTAAAAACTTGACTTTTCATTAATATCATCAATTGAACTTTTGACTAGACCCATTTATCTTTTCAATTCAATTTGTTCTTGCAACTTCATAAAAAAGGATCATTAAAAAAAAGCTATTCAGAAAATTTTAAAATAAAAATCAACAAATACTCCTTAAACTCAAGTTTACTTATTCTTTTTCTTATTAGGTTAGGAGCAAAATATGCTTTCAAGGGACCTAAATTTTTTCCTCAACTCTTGGATACTAAGAATAATAATATAAACATCCAAAAGAGTCATCCTTGGTATTTTATGAACAAGCATTGTTTTATTTGAATGAAAGGTATGAATGTTGTCATATTAATATTCTTGTTGGTTGTTACATCATCTTTGTTCTATAGTAGTGTTAATGGAAGCATCCTTCTAATTGTTGAACTTATTGTTTGATCTCTCCCTATCTCTCTTCTAGCTAAGGATTTCACTAAAAAGCTTCATCTTTAAGATGACCTTTGTAGATGTCTTAAAAGGCATTTGCCCTTTCAGTGTAACCTAGAGCAAGCTTTCCTCTATATAATAAACAATATTGTCATCAATAAAGCACATATACAAATATACTTGTAGATAGAATTGGCAATTACTTGCATAGCTTTCTAAGAACTAAGTTTAATGTTTATGCCTGTGAGAATCTTGGCAAATACTAGGGTTGTTCTTAATGTATCTTTCTAGAAGAAACTGATTACACAGACATTTATATAGCTTTCAAGAATGGAAACACAGGATTTGCAAGTGTACTATCTGATATTATAAATCTTAGAAGGGTGCATCAGTAATTGAGCAATGAGCAAACATAGTTTTCAACCCAAAGAGACCATCAAAAAATGCATGAAAGTGAGTTATGGAAAGAACATTTGTCAGATAGAATATTTGGCAATGCATGATGTCAAGATGGATATCCTTTTCAACTTAAAAGTATAACAATAACAACTCACCAAATGTTCTCAACCTTGTGGAAGCAAATGGCTGTAAGAATGTATCAAATTCGTTATGACCGGGACCAGTTGTGGATCAACATCTGGAGCTGCGAAAATTCTGTGATGCACTTCACTGAACATCAGAACAAGTACCAGAATAATGGCAGCCACAGCTAAAAAAAATCAGATGGTAATATCATGCAAAGAATAAACATCTCAGCTCCAAAAACAATATCTTGTTCATATCCATTTGACTCAAAAGATAACATGAGAACAAAAAATATTGATTGATATAAAACATTAAATAGATACAACACATGAGAATGACTTCAATGCTCATTCATAGGTTAATGGACATTCCTAGGGGTCAATCACCTCAAGCAACCAAAAATATTTGAATAATTTCCAGGCTGACAAACTAACATTGCCAGAACACACGTAAAGCCTGGTAAGAAATGGTGATTTTTAACCACGCAAATGAAAAAATAACACATATATACAACAGCTTTTCTTTGATCAGCAGTATAAAGAACTAGTGTACAGCTAGTGTAAAACCTGAAAGGAATACATTTCTATGGGATTACGCACTCAAAAACACTTGAATCAGAAAACCCTAGACAAGTTAATAGGCATGGAGCAAAGCACTTACCACCCAAAAAATACCATCACACGTTATTATTTCCAGGACAACCTTCAGTTGGAAAAGGAAAGGTGGTCGCTTGTTAGTAATCACAAAGGCCGTTAAGACTGAGGTGTGCTCTATGGCGGTGACTTGCCTGGCCTGCACTGTAGTTGCAAAATATGACCTCTCAGGCTACATTGCTTTACCTGTACATATGTTCATATCAAACAGAAAGGCTAATACAGTCCAGAAGTAGTGGAGAGAGAATTAGGTTGCAGGGACTTACATCCATGGCTGCTACAGTGGACAGAAGATCTCTGGATTGGTTCAGCAATCCACGCTCTTGTGCTGCAACTTTAGCAAGCTCAGATACCAAGTAGCTTGCCCCCTCTACCTGTACATGGAAATTGTTTCAGCTTCCAGATATCTAACCAGTTGAAGCTAATATAAGAGAACTAAGCAAATGCAGTCCTAAATTTAGGGCAGACCTTTTAATATAGGTCACAATGTGGTCTTAAAACTCAAACTTCTAGATGTCAACAAAGAAAGTCTTGAACAAACACAGACACACAAAACAAGATGAAGTTAACAATAGGCACTACTAACCTTTGATAGGAGAGAGCATATCGAGGATCCCATTGACTGCATTACATCAACTGCAGAACTGACGGCATGTTTAACTTCTAGAATATCAGCCTGATGAACAAGAAACATTACAAACTTTGCAACTGTTAATTTGAAATAGGTTGTAATGGAAATTCTAGAGTACACACCCTTGCTCCACTAACAATTGGAAGGCGAAGGGTGCTAGCTCTTAGAGCTTCGATTGTTCCTGATAAAGAACTAGAATGGTCTCTTTCCATCTCCAGCCATTCTTCCAGGTAGGTTGTCTGCATTGTTTAATAATGGCAAAGTTTAGAAGCATAAACTTGAAGCAATCAAAAATATATGAAGCACATCCATTCTTGCACAATTTCCCAAGGTAAAGTTTCCTTCGGTTTGTGCTTTCTATAAGAATATCTCAGTCATAACAAAGAAGATACATTGCAGAACAAAAGCCTTACTTGTCCCTTGAGAATGGAAATTAGCTTCATCTTCTGTCTCAACATATGTAGCTTGATCCGTTTAATTGTGACAGAATCACGCAAGTCAGAAATTGTTATCCATGCATCATATAAATTTTTCTGACAGATAAAACAAATGATCAGATGGAAAATATTAAGACAGGAAAGCAATGACATAATAAACCAAAACAGTGAGAAATTAAATATAGAAAATTATGAGGTCTTCACATGCATCAGCCACCAGATGTTGATGGAATTAATCAATTTGTTCAACTGGCCTTCAACCATATGTTCTGGGAACATCTAAAAGTTAAGTTATTTTCATCTAGGTAAAGAACAATGTTTCATTCAGGGAGTTCAGCCCAGAACCAAACAGAAGAAACAAGTGATTTCACAATCACTCCCTGGATGTAGAGAGTGCAAAAAAAAAAAAACAGTAAGAGCACCTCAAGCAAAACAAGACCACATAGATAAGGAAATTGGAAACCATGAACACGTTCAAAATATCTATAAGAACTCATCTTACAGACAAATGCCATGTGACCAAACATTCATAACGACTTAACCAGTATCAACTTATGTTAGATCAATTCTCCGTTTCTCAATTTTTCCAAAAGCTAGATTTGAGAAGCAGATAATAAGAGCATGACTCTTTATGGTCACGCTGTCTACAGTGTTTTCTCTTTGACTTGTCAACAAAAATACCTAGATAAAATCAGGCGTTGTTTGTAGCAAAGCAGAGCATCATGTCTATTGATAACCACTACCATCTAAATTCTTCATGTACATCTTTACTGTAACTTATACAACTGCAGACCTGCTGTCAATGACAACTCACAACAGCATTCAGCTTTGAACACTGTTTCAATTCTAGGATTTCATGAATGCAACTTTGAATAATGGTTTGAAGGTTGTACCTATTTTAAGTGTAAAAATACTCCAAAACCACTAAGTTGACCAAAATTTCTAAATTCTTTTGATTCTTTTTTGTTACCAAGCCCACCCTTGGGTAAATCCAGCTTGCCCAACTATGATTGCTGAATTGTTATCTGTAACATATTGAATGGACTTTGCAAGAACTAAATGGTTCTACCTCTCCGAAATTTATATCCAAGTTAATCAGGATAGGGGAGCCAGTGGCAGTTGATCAATGAATATGATGGATGTCGGATGATCAAACCTTGAAAACTATTCAACTGAAGTTATGAAACAACCTTGGCTGTCTTCACATAAACTAAAAGATCCGATAGAAGAATATCGTCTGTATCAATAATAATCAAATGCAAGTAGTATCAAAAACCTTACAGACAGAAAGCACTCTCAAACTCTGGCTGGAGGAAGCAGCATTTCTTCTTGTCATGACAAAAATTAGCAGCCAATGCATTCTACTTGTTGTTATGCATCAGAAGCAAGGAAGAAAACAGTCCATGCCACTAAATAGTGAGAAGCATGTAAATACTTATGACTTAGTTAAGATACAATCAATTTAACATCACAAGGACTTGGTCTCTGAAAGCATCCATGTCAAACAAAATGACATAGAAGATGAGTGCAAATGAAGCTAACAGATGCAAATGGAAATTGAATGACGAAGTAATGTCTTGGAAAGTATAGGGACAAGGTGCAGTTTCAACACTTTTTCTTTTAGCAAAGAAAGATTCCACAGAGGATAAAAGACTGTATAGCAAAGTCACTGAAATATTGGAACAAAAGAAATGCTCCAAATGTGACAGGCGAATACCTTCTACAACAAAATGCAAGTGCTTAAAAGGCAAGGTATGAACCAAAGCCAAAGGTTTCACTATCACTATGTCAGGAAGCAAACCAATAAGATTTAAATGGATCATACCAAACACAAGGATGTAAAGAAAGAAAATGCTACATCAAAATGCTTCAGAGGATAACACAGCCAATTCACACCAATGCAGCACTGAACAATTAAAATAGCAACCTGGCAGTTAAATCACACAGCATGTCCCAAAAATTGCTGAGAGGATAACACAAACACATCAGTTAAATACATGATTCCCATGAGTTACATACATTTCAGGAGCAACACGAAGTGTCACATAATTTAGCAGAGTATATATGAGAAGTCATAATATATAGCAGTCAAATAAATCAATTTGTCAATAGACAACTATTCCATGCAAAAGCAAGCCCAAAACTATGCAGAAATAGAGAAATTCAAAATGTCCTATATGAGCATTACCTCCGCAGTCAGTCTATGCAATGATAAAGCAACGCCAGCCCTAGCATTCACCCACCTCCACTGCAACTCCCGATTATCGAACAGCCTCAGTAAATGTGCCTCCTCAATCCTATTCTCCCCCTTCTTCGCCCTCCTCACCTCCGCCGAAAAGCTCAAGATGGATGGCGCATTGCACGGCTGCTGCCTGGCTGCATTCAGTCCCATTGCCACTCCATTCCTTGTCTTCAAGGGGCTTGCAGCACCCCTCGAGGAAGGAGAAGATGAAAGCTTACTTGGCGAGGATGACCTCGCAGGCCCATGAAGAGGCGATGACATTGAACGTGGAGATGACAAAGGGCTATCACCTACTGACTTCTTGAAAGCAATCAACTTCGGCGGCGGCGCCAATATGGTGGCCGCCTGGGGCAACCGGCGCAGCCTGCTGTTCGTCTCCTGCCAGAACCGCGCCGGCACACTAATCCCTCGAGATGATGGAGTAAGACGAGCCTCCGGCGCACCGGAATTGCTCCCAGATGAGACACTATCAGTGTCCGACGACGCAGAGAGATCCCCACCATCAAACGAAACCCTGCGAGCACTATCATCGAACTGATTCAGCAATCGAACTGCAGCCATGATCGGCTCCCTTTGCTCCAAGGAGCAATCCAGGCTTCTCGCCAGATGATTGGAGTGTCGGGCGTTGGCAGCAGGCCAGCGGCGGTGATCAAAGGGCTTAGAGTTCTCCAACTGGTCTGGGGGTTTAACCGGGGTGGCGGAGGAGCCAGTAGGCCGGCGGCGGTCGGGAGTTACCTTACGGGCGGGGCTAGGCGAGGAGGCCTTGCTTTTCGATGTCTGGTAGAAGAACGACTCGCCCTGGAACGAGACGGAGAGGCTACGTGTGGTGGTGCAGAGAGCACGCGCGGCGACGGAGAGCTCAGCGGTGGGGGTGGGGGAGGGCCGGGCACGGTCGACGGAGTGGGAGCGCTTCTGTGTCGCCGGCCGTGGGGTTGAGCGCGGAGTCACTAGCGGCGAAGGGAACCGGCGAGAAGAAGAGGAGGAGCTCGTCGATGAAGAAGAGGAGGAGGAGGGGGTGGTGAGATACCGGGAGGTGATCTCTTTGGTTCGAGGACGACGGGGAAGGGCAGCATTGTCTTTTTCAGAGGGGAAGAGAGGTGGACGGACAGGATCTCGCGGTGCGGCGGTGGCGGCGACCATGTTGATGATCTCAAGGCACAGATCTCGGTGTTTCAAGGCTATCTCTTGTTGCGATCTGGTGGCATTGAGTCACCGGCGGAGCAGCGGAACCTTGGCTCGGAGAGAGGAGTAGGTTAGTTATTCTAAGCTGGAGATGGGTTTAGTGAGAGAGAAGAAGAGCGTGAGATGAGAGAGGAGATGGGTTTTATGTAATAATAATATAAAATTATTAAGTGGATAATTAATTAATTATTAATTATTAATAATTAATGAGGAAAGATATGGAGTTACGAGGTGGAATTTAATATTTATGGATTTTTTTCCTTTTTTTCATTTAAAAAAAATCGCAACATTCTTTTGTTATTATTATTATTATTATTATTATAGTTTAATTGCTTTACAGATTCATATAATTGTGTATTTTCTGTCTTTTTAGTTTTTTTAATATTTTTAAATATAATTAAGTCCTCATATTTGGTCAAGTTGGATCATTCTAGTTTACAGTAATATTTTTAAATATAATTAAATTCTTATAATTTACACTTGTCCATCTACACCGCGGACTAAAATAACTTAATTCGACTAAATATGAATACTTAATTGTACCTACCTAAAAATATTACAAGAAACTAAATAGGCAAAAAATACACAATTACATGATGTACAGCAATTAAACTTTATTATTATTATTATTATTATTAAAAAAAAAAAGCATATTTAAAGGTCCATTTCAACCAAGCAGTGCCTATCAATGTGGTGGGGTCTAACCAGGTTTTAGTCACCAGCTTGTTTTGCACTCTTTTTTTTCTCTTTTAATTTCTTTTAAAAGCTAATTTTATGATCTGTTATGATTATTGACTTAAATTAATAGAAGACTAGTTCCATTTTATTATTATTTTATTTTATTGAATAAAAGTTCCATTAATGTACATCATAAATTGAACTCCTTATTTCAAAATTTTAAAGTTTAAAAAATAAAATAATAATAATAAAAAAAACCTATGAAGCAGAAGGAGGTACATGACCCGTGATGTATGTTTAATGGCATAATGAGTCACATGATAAATGATTCACATTAGCCAATAAATGCATTGGGCCCTGCCCTTGTTCAGAGTTTTTCATTATTATTTTAAGCTAGATTTAACTATATAACATGTTTAGGCATGATAAACTAATTTTCTTATTACTCTAATTAATACAATAAATTAAATAGCTTCTTGATAAAATACATTAATATATAAATGTGAAAGAGAAGTCTTATGGACATTAGTGCAAATGAGACTAGAGAGAGAGAAAAAAAAAATGTATATTGTGATTGTGAAAGGTGGCAACTTGGCATTCCGACAAAATGGATTCAGAGACAAAAATATTTTGGTTTGATTCCAAGTCAATTTTTGACTTTTATTTGGTTTTATGTTGTTTTTTTAGTAGTCAAGTCTAAATTTAGTCAAAGCTCACATAAATATCTCATTTATAATTTTATTTTCTCTTGTGTATATTCCAAAGTTATTTTAAAAAAATAATAATAATTTTTCATCACTCTATAATTCAGAAATTTAATAAAAAAATTTAAAAAAATTGCTGTATTTGAGAAGAGAAAAAGGATGGACAAACAAAATAGAAATTAATGTAAATAAAAAACTTATAAAAAAATGACAAAAAAAAGTACCTGAAAATCAAACTAAAAGTACAATAGAAAAGGATTTCTTCATAGAACTTTACATCAATTTCAGAAACTTTTACTGAGAAGTCACTGAAACCAAAATACCTGAGCTTTAACTCCACTTCTGTTTGCATTCTAAGCTACCAAGCTATACTTGCAACATCTCTCAGTACTCCAAATAATTTAGTAATAAGTAAATCCAAATGCACATGAAGCAAAAGAATTATATATTTCCGTGCATTTGTTTTTGCCTCAATTGTTTACCAAATTTGTTCAGAAATAGCAAGTTAATAGAGATGTAAGTCTCATGGCACTGACACAAGATTCAATAGCTCATTTTTTTAAAGGAACATTTGGTTTCTTTAATGAAGTTCAACAGAGATATACATAAGTACAAATAACAACTTGCTAGTAAAGTATTCAATGTTGGAAAGCTTACCAGCAATATGTGCTGTATATCTGGATGGAAGAACACGGCAAGCATGTTAGTCAAAAGACAGACAGATATAGAGATGCATTACTTATAATGATTTATATATCTTTTAAAGATAAATCTCTCTCATGCAGTCATGCTCCTCACACACAGATCTTTCATAGAAACCCTCAATCACAAAGGATAGTAAATACCGCTGGGCTACGCCATGGTTCCTCAGTATATCTAGCTTTCATCCAAAACATGCATGTCTATAAAAATTTATCCTGCTAAGATTGTAGCTCCTCCTTTCCAGAGGAGATTAAAGCTTTAGCAATGATCTGATTTGGCTCAACAACATTTCAATGCAAGATTATTAATTCATAGAGACAACCGAAACTACATTGGAAAAAGGCATGTTTGCAAACAGTACAGCAGAGTTACCAAATAAACGATACTGAATTTGCCATGACTGATACAAGGCCAACGATGGCTGCAAAAGATAAGATAATACACAGGTAATGCGAGGGGTTACCCGTGCCGGGGAGTAGGATGGCTTGGAGGAGTGGGTTGTGGAAATGTATGGCATGACGGGAGTTCCGTGTTCAATTGGGCCATTCTTTATAGTGGCTTTTGAACTTGGAACCGGATCAACACGAGGGTAATCATCCAAGTCGAAACCGATCAGGATCCTCTTGGCTTTGGTGGTCTCAATCTCATAATGTCTCTCCTGAAAAGGAATTAATCAATGAAATTTGAAGTCATCGAAAAGTTCATGATTAACTTGTTGTTCATTGACTACTTATGTATATATAGATATATACAACCATGATTTTGGCGACTTTGAACAGATACATTTACCTTAAGTTTCCGGTTTGAGATATATTGCTCACTGATTGCCGTCCCCAAGTCCATGGTCAGTAAAAACTAGAAGAGTTAAAAGCAATAATTAGCATTTTAAATACTGAAACGATGAGAATCAGATATCAAATATAATTAGGACTTGGTTCTATGATATAAGCTAAAATGCCGCTGACTCACTAAGAATGAAGTAATGAAAGGAAAAAGATTTAGATGAGAACACTGTCAAGTGTTTACACACAATGCTGCCTCAAACTCATATCATTGCATTGCCTTGAGAAACAACAAGCTGATTGTTACATGAATGACATCAACTGCTCACATACTTATAGAAAGTAATCATTTTTTTGGGGGGGGTCTAAAACTAAAAATGTGAGATTTTATAGAAGGACATGATGCAGATTCCAGAAGACAACATCTAGGTACAAATACTACAAATTAGTATAGAGGATTCTTGAACATTGAAGGAAATTCCCATTTCACACAGCATGGAATAATTATAAAAATTAAGCTTCAGGTAACATTATGGGGTAATCTCTTTGCTTCTTTAAGATATGCACACAATTGTAGATAAAAATTTCCAAGTGAAGCAAATCACTCTTCATTACATTCAACACTCTAACTGTGCAAGCCAAGAACCAAAATTAGTACTTTAATCACCATCTATAGTAAAGTAAACAAAGAAAAGAATAAAGAGATATCTTTGGTTTTTTCTCAGCAGCATCATAAACAGAAAAAAAAAAATTCTAAACGACATAGTAATTGATATAATCATAAGCTTCATTCATGTCTTTTTGTTAAATGCATTCTAATGAGCTTTTTTTTTAACTAAAAAAATTAACTTTTTATAACCATAACCAATTACTTAATCAACAACAAATCCACCACCGTTCATGAATCAAAGAAAAAAAGCCAACTTTTTGGGGGACAAAACTCCATACCTGAATCGCCAGTGTAGATAGTGTTCAGTGAGAGCAAAACCACAGCAGCAAAACCAAGTCAAAAGGAAAAAACACCAGAATGAGAAAGGTCTCATCTTTTTCACAGAAAACCACTTGGTTTTCTCCAATCAAACAGCATGGAGGGATCTTGGTTTAGTAATGCAAGAGGCCATGAAGGCAGGAGAAGAAAATGGGGATTTTGGTTGTATCACAGAGGCTAAGGGATTCAAGGACACATCGAAAAATCCCGTGGATAAGGGATTCCATGGATGATAATTTGGGTATCAACGGAGACAGAGAGAGAGAGAGAGAGAGAGGCGAATTGAATGCGGAGAGGATTGATGGGAAGAGAGCCCGGCAGAGTACAGTGATGGTGCAAGAAAAGATGGGCCTGGCTTCGTCTCCGTTGAACACATGTGAGAGAGAGAAAATGACAATGTGTTTATT